>NW_018744974.1:0-153055 GCF_001683475.1 Chenopodium quinoa | reverse complement strand
ACTCTATCTTCAGAGGGGCATGCCGTCTGTACCCTTACAGTCGGCTACTCTCCATTGAGTATTTCACTCACAATAGGGGCATGTCGCCTGGGATTATAGTCGGCTACTCTCCATAAGAAGATGGCCGACTGGTTCCAAACACATAGCCACCCCCCTAATACTTAGCTAAAAAGATTAGGGCCTGGCCGACCCTGTGCCTAACAGGCGGCTACCCTCCTTTTATTTAGCACCTACGTTCACCAAGAACTTACCAAGGCCACAGGCCGAATGATCAGACCAGGCGCCAAGCCAACTGATCAAATCTACAAAACTAATACGACCTGTCCCAACATCATAGCAGGCGTCCGACGGCATCCATTCGGATGAAATTCGTCGCAGAGAGCAGCTCCTTTTGGGTGGAACATTGTTCTATAAACTAATTACACGGCACCTATACGACTGTCCCCAAGGGCAACCACGTAGCCGTTTTTGAGACAAGGATAACTCTATCACTAACCAAACCAGTGGTAGCAGTTGACATCTGAGTCAGATGACCGCCTGTATTACTTGGGATAAATGCAGGGGGTACCTATTGAGTTAATAGCCAAAAACATTGGCAAATCAAGGGGATCAGCCGGCCTCCGCCGCCTGGTACCTCTACTACTCAATCTAGATTGTGACGAAGACTAAGTAACTCCTATGTTAACTTAATAGTCACTCAAACTTAGTATGGAGCCTAAAAGGTATGAGTCGTCCGCCTGTTTTTAACAAACAGGGGCTCTCAACCACTACTCTTGCTAGGTTAACAAATTATGAGTTAAAAGTCAACAACATTGGCATTAAAGGGAAACAACCGGTACCCGCCGCTTGTTATCTCTACTACTCAATTCCTTGGCGACTAGGTAATACTCTATTTACTTGGTCAGACCACTTTCCTACTTGGTTAAAATTACAAAAAGACAGGCACGCCTGCCTAAAAAGGATCCAGACAAAATAGTTCGAATACCGATTGAATAAATGGCCGACTGATCGTCTATCCTGGAAACAGACAACCAGTCGTCCAGGGGCATAGGCGGCGTACTAACTATTCGTACCTGTCTGCAACGTTCGGCCATGTACAACAATCGGTCTAGTAAACAATTGGATATTAGATATGGAATACTTGGACAAATTTGAAGCGTAGAGCATACTCGAACCTGTCGCCCTCTGGCGACTGACATATGACGCCTGCTCCACAACCATTTGAAGTAGAGCTTCCGTCCACATATACCTTCCATACGTGGTCTGGAACTTGAGAGTCAGGAGGACGAGTCATCTCTACAATAAAGTCAGCAAAGGCTTGCCCCTTCACTGCTTTTCTAGGCTCGAAAGTAACTTCGAGGCTCTGTATTTCTATGGCCCATTTGATCATTCGGCCTGACGACTCCATGATGGTCAGCGGCCGCTTGATAGGTTGGTCTGTATACACGACAACTGTATGTGCCAAAAAGTAGGGCTTCAATTTTTTAACAGCCATGAAGAGTGCAAGACCAAATTTCTCCACTAGGGGATACCTCAACTCGGCATTTTTCAATACGTGACTGACAAAGTAGACCGGGAGCTGAAATCCGTCCCTTTCAGCGAGGAGAACAGCGCTTAACGCATGATCAGAGACGGCCAGGTACATGTAGAGAACCTCTTTGGGCAAAGGGCTGACCAGCCTCGGCAAGGAATGCAAGTGAACTTTTAATTTCTGGAAGGCGGCCTCAGCATCCGGCCCCCATTCAAACCTTGCCTTTTTCTTAATTTGAAGCAAACAAAAATTCATTAAAAATAAGCCGGTCATTAAAGACCAGCAAAACATTCAAAGCCCCGGCCCCCTGGCCGGGTAAATACAAAGCAAACGGCACGCAGGCCGTGGAAAGAATACATTAAGCTTAAGAAGGGGGCAGTTCAGTATTAGCAGCTGCCGCCTGGTCAGCACTCTTCTTGCTGGACTCGGCTTCAGCTGCATCCTTTTTTGATGCCTTACCCCAAGTGGCACAAGCGCCACAACCGGCTCCTCCTCCTCCTCCAACGCTTCTCCCAACGCCTCTTCTTCAGCAGCCGCCAGGATCTCTTGATTATATGTTTCCGAACACTGGCGGTACGTTCTTTCCCAAGAGGCAAAGTCGGCACTGGGGAAGAGGCGGCCCCAGGTCATGCGCTGGATTGGAGCGGAGTCTTCCATCATCTCCCGGACGAGCTCTTTCTTCTCTTGCTCGGCCTTTTCCGAGAGCTCCTTGGTAAGACTCTTCTCTTGGCTCACCAGGCGTTCTTTTACGCTGGCCAAGGATTTCTCCATGGCTTCGTAAGAGTACATTTTTAGGCGAAGAGGTTTCAGCTCGACCTGGAGATTTGTGATGGTCGCCTCCATCTCGTCATTCTTCTTCTGGGCCGCCTCTAACTGAGCCCGAACAGCGGCGGTAGCCTGCGCCTGATAATAAAGAATATCAATGGTCAGTACTTCATTTTGGGCAATTTGAAACATTGCCTTGTCACAGTCAGAGGCGGCCATAGCTTTTGCAGCCTTTACCTCTTTGTTTTTCCGATCAAGCGGCTTGCGAAGGCCGTTAACTCGGAGCAGGGCCTAAGTAAAAAAAAAAAAAAAAAAAAAAAAAAAAAAAAAAAAAAAAAAAAACAGGCGTCAGTTTCCAAACAAAAAAGAAAACAGGCGTCCAGAATATTCAAATACTCAAAAATATGCTAAGTATACCTCAGCAAGGACCCCTGCAATCCCGTCAAGGTCAAGGGAGCCGACACCCCTGACCGCCTCCCTTTCAGACGGAGGAACTGCCCTGATCATAGACTTGGCCATCTCTACCAAGTCAGGCCCCTGGGGGCCGGCTGCATCAAGCGTAAACAAACGGATTAGACTTAGTAACAAAGGGAGCAAGTCTAAAATTTACAAGGACAACTTCATACCTTTAGGCGGCCCAGTTTTAGAAGAAGTGGCCGGCTGTTTCTCAGCCGCCACCTGTTTCCTGGCAGAACCAGGAGAGCTCCCAACAGTCGTCTTCCGGGCCTTGGGTCCGGCTGTTGGGAAGATGAAGCTCTTGGAGCACCCGTCTAAAACAGAAGAAAAAAGTCAGTATATGCATAAACACTCCAAAAAGAGGGTGAAAGGTTCGGAGCTCACCAAGGGTGCCCCCTTTTTGGGGAGTCGGTTGAAGCTTGTTGCATAATAGAGGCCCGCAACACGGCCGCCGCAGTCTTGGAGGCGGTGATTTTGCTCATGGCGTCAGCTGCAAAAACAAACGGCAAAGTTAATAAAAGATAAACAACAAATGTATGAAACAACAGAGTATTCGACAGGCCGACTACCTCTTGAGCACCGACTGCTGAGGCCACAGGCGGCCAAAAAGTACTCGTCATAGAGCCACTTGAAGCTCGGGACGCAGTGCAGGGGTACTTGCTCTCGTACCCCTGAAGTAGAGTCGACCCTCGACTCTACTTTAAAGAGTCCTTTGTCAAGGATCTCTTTCTTAGCCTTGGGGGGAACAGGCGGCATGCTACGGCCGCCTGCAAGAAGGGGCGGATTCCTGTTCCACCTATTGAAGCGCTTGTTCAGCTCAATATCTGAACTCTCAATGATGAGGAAGGTGCTCCGCCAGTCCTTCCACTTGTTTGCTTTACCTCTCGTCATGAGGTAGCCCCTGTGGCTTGTTAATTGATACCAGCCGGTACCGCCTGTCTTAGGGGTCCGGCTGAGATAGTTCATATGGGCGAAAGCCTCGAAGCTCGGCTCCACCCCGTGCAGTTCGCACCCGGCCACATAGCCGAGTACGTTGACCTAGGAGTTTGGGGCTAACTGCCATAACCCCAACTCATACCCATCCAAAATCCGCTGAACAGCCGGATGTAATGGGAAGCGCAGCCCTGCCTTGATCGCCGCCTCGTAGCAGCCAGAGCAGGCGCTATCATAACTGGAACCAGCCGGCCAGACGACTGTGTCTTCTGGATCCGGCACAAACACTAGAAAGTCGAGGCCCATGGTGTGGTTTGCAATAAAGCTCTCCATTTTCTCTTGCATGGCTGTGATGCGGCCCGAGGTACCGTGCAGTAGTAGGGGGTATTTAGCTCTCGGTAAGAGGCGGATGGTTCCGCCCAATTGTCCCCCTTCTCAACTGTGTGAGAAAGTCTTGCCTCTTGCAGGCGACTGTTTTTCTCTTTTGTACCCAAAGAAGCATGGCCAGAAGAGCTTGACGAGGAATCGTCCTCGGACGAGTCTGAAGAGGACGACTCCTCCCCTCTCCCGGAGGGGCCCGCCTCCTCTCTTTGAAAAGGAGCAGATTTGTTAACTGTTAAATTGGAAGGGGTCACTATGACTCCCCCCACAGAATTGCCGGCATCCAGGCCGCCTTGTCTCACTTCAACATCTGGCGCCTGGTCAGATGTTTCACTAATCGGCACCCTGTGGGAGGAGCCGTCTGAATTTGAGATCCTAGCTGTCTTTTTTGTTCTGGCCATCCTGCTCTGCATAGACACAGATACAGTCGGACTTTGTATAAAGGGCAAAGATGGGTCCGGAAAAGGGCAGGCGACACTCCTAGTCCTAGATTCAACCGTCCCCGGTGACCGGCTGATCACTAACCTAGGTCGTGTCGTGTGCTTCCGTGGTGCCATTTCAGAAAATAAAATGAAAATTAAGAGTAAGAGAACTGAGTTACCTGAACGAGTGACGGTTGATGAAGTTCTGGAAATCCGGTGCAGTCGGCTTGTCAGAACAGGCGGTAGGCAGAAAAAGTCCAAAATGTCAGAGCAAGTTCAGGGGTCCGAATGTTCTCAAATAGTTCTCAAAGTGTGAAAATGACTCAAGGCAACTCTCCCTTATATAGGCGAAGTGAGAAGGCGAAGGGTCACTTCCAGAATTCAAAATTTGGGCGGGAAAATCTCTCGTCCATTCGCCGACTGACACCTGTAGCAGGCCGTCGCCCGTTACAGTGCGACACCTGTCACAGGTAACACGTGACCAATCACGTGCCACCTGTGAGGGGCAAATGATTAGGGGATTTTGCTCCTACCAATCGGAATGCGCCACGTGGGCCAATCAGGACCTGCCAAGTGTCCCCTAGTTGGAACTGTCAGGGTTTGCCACGTGGCACGCGTTTATTCGTCCACCTTGGACCTGTTATGTCACGACATGTGGCATACTCCATGCCTAATGGAGAAACCGGCCACCCAGGCCCAACTTCCGAGGGAAGCCCAATCGGCCCTAGGTTTACCTAAACCTAGGATGGGCACGTTTCCCAAGGTTATAAATACCTCCCTTAATCCTCATTAAGAAAAAAACAGAAACATTACGGAACACACTAATAACCGGCTGATCTCGCTAACAAAGCAGATTACCTACATTAAACACAATCACCTAGAGAGACCTTATTACTTTAATTTCCGCATTAATTACTCCTTAATCAGGTACTAACTTGACCGTTGGAGGCGGAGCTCACAGGAGTCTCCGTTATTTTGCAGGTACAGGCGTCCGGTTCCAGTCTCGGAATTGTAACTCTCCCGCAGGACATCAGAAAACCCCGAAACAACTTTCATTTGATTTATATAGCTTTGTTTGAATGTGTTTGACTTTCATTTGATTCAATTAGCTTGGTAGAATGTATTTGACTTTCATTTGATTAAAATAGCTTTGTTTGAATGTGCTTGACTTTCATTTGATTCAATTAGCTTTGTTTGAATGTGTTTGACTTTCATTTGATTCAATTAGCTTTGTTGAACGTATTTGACTCTCATTTGATTCAATTAGCTTTGTTTGAATGTGTTTGACTTTCATTTAATTCAATTAGCTTTGTAGAATGTATTTGACTCTCATTTGATTCAAATAGCTTTGTTTGAATGCGTTTAACTTTCATTTGATTCAATTAGCTTTGTAGAATACATTTCACTTTCATTTAATTTAAACAACTTTGTTTGAATGTGTTTGACTTTCATTTGACTCAAATAGCTTTATTTGATTGCGTTTGACTTTCATTTGATACAATTAGCTTTGTAGAACGTATTTGACTTTCATTTGATTCAAATAGCTTTGTTTGAATGTGTTTGACTTTCAATTGATTCAATTAGCTTTGTAGAATGTATTTTACTGTCATTTGATTCAAATAGCTTTGTTTGAATGTGTTTGAGTTTCATTTAATTCAATTTGCTTTGTAGAATGCATTTCACTTTCATTTGATTTATATAGCTTTGTTTGAATGTGTTTGACTTTCATTTAAATTTAAAAGCTTTTTTTGAATGTGTTTGACTTTCATTTGATTTAAAAGACTTTTTTTGAATGTGTTTGACTTTCATTTGAATCAGTTAGCTTTGTAGAATTTATATTACTTTTATTTTATTTAATTAGCTTTGTTTGAATTTATTTGACTCTCATTTGATTCAAATAGCTTTGTTTGAATGTGTTTGACTTTCATTTGATTCAAATAGCTTTGTTTGAATGTGTTTGACTTTCATTTTATTCGAATAGCTTTGTTTGAATGTGTTTGACTTTCATTTGATTCAATTAGCTTTGTAGAATGTAATTGACTTTCATTCGATTAAAATAGCTTTGTTTGAATGTGCTTGACTTTCATTTGATTCAATTAGCTTTGTTTGAATGTGTTTGACTTTCATTTGATTCAATTAGCTTTGTAGAATGTATTTGACTTTCATTTGATTCAAATAGCTATATTTGAATGTGTTTGACTTTCATTTGATTCAATTAGCTTTGTAGAATGTATTTGACTTTCATTTGATTCGAAATCTTTGTTTGAATGTGTTTGTACTTTCATTTGATTCAATTAGCTTTGTTTGAATGTGTTTGACTTTAATTTAATTCAATTAGCTTTGTAGAATGTATTAGACTTTTATTTGATTTAATTAGCTTTGTTTGAATGTATTTGACTCTCATTTGATTCAAATAGCTTTGTTTGAATGTGTTTGACTTTCATTTGATTCAAATAGCTTTGTTTGAATGTGTTTTACTTTCATTTGATTCAATTAGCTTTGTAGAATGTATTTGACTTTCATTTGATTAAAATAGCTTTGTTTGAATGTGCTTGACTTTCATTTGATTCAATTAGCTTTGTTTGAATGTGTTTGACTTTCATTTGATTCAATTAGCTTTGTTTAATGTATTTGACTCTCATTTGATTCAATTAGCTTTGTTTGAATGTGTTTGACTTTCATTTGATTCAATTAGCTTTGTAGAATGTATTTGACTCTCATTTGATTCAAATAGCTTTGTTTGAATGCGTTTAACTTTCATTTGATTCAATTAGCTTTGTAGAATGTGTTTAACTTTCATTTGATTCAAATAGCTTTATTTGAATGTGTTTGACTTTCATTTGATACAATTAGCTTTGTTGAACGTATTTGACATTCATTTGATTAAAATAGCTTTGTTTGAATATGTTTGACTTTCATTTGATTCAATTAGCTTTAGTTGAATGTGTTTGACTTTCATTTGATTCAATTTGCTTTGTTGAATGTATTTGACTTTCAGTTGATTCAATTAGCTTTGTTTGAATGTGTTTGACTTTCATTTGATTCAATTAGCTTTGTAAAATGTATTTGACTTTTATTTGATTTAATTAGCTTTGTTTGAATGTATTTGACTCTCATTTGATTCAAATAGCTTTGTTTGAATGTGTTTCACTTTCATTTGATTCAATTAGCTTTGTAGAATGCATTTCACTTTCATTTGATTCAAATAGCTTTGTTTGAATGTGTTTGACTTTCATTTGATACAATTAACTTTGTAGAATGTATTTGACTGTCATTTGATTAAAATAGCTTTGTTTGAATGTGTTTGACTTTCATTTGATTCAATTAGCTTAGTAGAATGTATTTGACCTTCATTTGATTCAAATAGCTTTGTTTGAATGTGTTTGACTTTCATTTGTTTAAATTAGCTTTGTAGAATGTATTTGACTTTCACTTGATTCGAAAGCTTTGTTTGACTGTGTTTGACTTTCGTTAAATTCATTTAGCTTATTTTGAATGTGTTTGACTTTAATTTAATTCAATTATCTTTGTAGAATGTATTTGACTTCCATTTGATTCAATTAGCTTTGTTTAAATGTGTTTGACTTTTATATAATTCAATTAGCTTTGTAGAATGTATTTGACTTTGATTTGATTTAATTCGCTTTGTTTGAATGTGTTTGACTTTCATTTGATTCAATTAGCTTTGTAGAATGTATTTGACTTTTATTTAAATCAAATAACTTTGTTTGACTGTGTTTGACTTTCATTTGATTCAATTTGCTTTGTAGAATGTATTTGACTTTCATTTTCTTCAAATAGCTTTGTTTGAATGTGTTTGACTTTCATTTGATTCAATTAGCTTTGTAGAATGTATTTGACATTCATTTAATTAAAATAGCTTTGTTTGAATGTGTTTGACTTTCATTTGATTCAATTAGCTTTGTTTGAATTTGTTTGACTTTCATTTGATTCAATTAGCTTTGTTTAATGTATTTGACTCTCATTTGATTCAATTAGCTTTGTTTAAATGTGTTTGACTTTCATTTGATTCAATTAGCTTTGTAGAATGTATTTGACTCTCATTTGATTCAAATAGCTTTGTTTGAATGCGTTTAACTTTCATTTGATTCAATTAGCTTTGTAGAATACATTTCACTTTCATTTAATTTAAACAACTTAGTTTGAATGTGTTTGACTTTCATTTGACTCAAATAACTTTATTTGATATCGTTTGACTTTCATTTGATACAATTAGCTTTGTAGAACGTATTTGACTTTCATTTGATTCAAATAGCTTTGTTTGAATGTGTTTGAATTTCATTTAATTCAATTTGCTTTGTAGAATGCATTTCACTTTCATTTGATTTATATAGCTTTGTTTGAATGTGTTTGACTTTCATTTAAATTAAAAAGCTTTTTTTTAATGTGTTTGACTTTCATTTGATTTAAAAGAATTTTTTTGAATGTGTTTGACTTTCATTTGAATCAATTAGCTTTGTAGAATTTATTTTACTTTTATTTTATTTAATTAGCTTTGTTTGAATTTATTTGACTCTCATTTGATTCAAATAGCTTTGTTTGAATGTGTTTGACTTTCATTTGATTCAATTAGCTTTGTAGAATGTATTTGACTTTCATTTGATTCAAATAGCTTTATTTGAATGTGTTTGACTTTCATTTGATTCAATTAGCTTTGTAGAATGTATTTGACTTTCATTTGATTCGAAATCTTTGTTTGAATGTGTTTGACTTTCATTTGATTCAATTAGCTTTGTTTGAATGTGTTTGACTTTAACTTAATTCAATTAGATTTGTAGAATGTATTAGACTTTTATTTGATTTAATTAGCTTTGTTTGAATGTATTTGACTCACATTTGATTTAAATAGCTTTGTTTGAATGTGTTTGACTTTCATGTGATTCAAATAGCTTTGTTTGAATGTGTTTTACTTTCATTTGATTCAATTAGCTTTGTAGAATGTATTTGACTTTCATTTGATTAAAATACCTTTGTTTGAATGTGCTTGACTTTCATTTGATTCAATTAGCTTTGTTTGAATGTGTTTGACTTTCATTTAATTCAATTAGCTTTGTTTAATGTATTTGACTCTCATTTGATTCAATTAGCTTTGTTTGAATGTGTTTGACTTTCATTTGATTCAATTAGCTTTGTAGAATGTATTTGACTCTCATTTGATTCAAATAGCTTTGTTTGAATGCGTTTAACTTTCATTTGATTCAATTAGCTTTGTAGAATACATTTCACTTTCATTTAATTTAAACAACTTAGTTTGAATGTGTTTGACTTTCATTTGACTCAAATAGCTTTATTTGATACCGTTTGACTTTCATTTGATACAATTAGCTTTGTAGAACGTATTTGACTTTCATTTGATTCAAATACCTTTGTTTGAATCTGTTTGAATTTCATTTAATTCAATTTGCTTTGTAGAATGCATTTCACTTTCATTTGATTTATATAGCTTTGTTTGAATGTGTTTGACTTTCATTTGATTCAATTAGCTTGGTAGAATGTATTTGACTTTCATTTGATTAAAATAGCTTTGTTTGAATGTGCTTGACTTTCATTTGATTCAATTAGCTTTGTTTGAATGTGTTTGACTTTCATTTGATTCAATTAGCTTTGTTGAATGTATTTGACTCTCATTTGATTCAATTAGCTTTGTTTGAATGTGTTTGACTTTCATTTAATTCAATTAGCTTTGTAGAATGTATTTGACTCTCATTTGATTCAAATAGCTTTGTTTGAATGCGTTTAACTTTCATTTGATTCAATTAGCTTTGTAGAATACATTTCACTTTCATTTAATTTAAACAACTTTGTTTGAATGTGTTTGACTTTCATTTGACTCAAATAGCTTTATTTGATTGCGTTTGACTTTCATTTGATACAATAAGCTTTGTAGAACGTATTTAACTTTCATTTGATTCGAATAGCTTTGTTTGAATGTGTTTGACTTTCAATTGATTCTATTAGCTTTGTAGAATGTATTTTACTGTCATTTGATTCAAATAGCTTTGTTTGAATGTGTTTGAATTTCATTTAATTCAATTTGCTTTGTAGAATGCATTTCACTTTCATTTGATTTATATAGCTTTGTTTGAATGTGTTTGACTTTCATTTAAATTTAAAAGCTTTTTTTGAATGTGTTTGACTTTCATTTGATTTAAAAGACTTTTTTTGAATGTGTTTGACTTTCATTTGAATCAATTAGCTTTGTAGAATTTATTTTACTTTTATTTTATTTAATTAGCTTTGTTTGAATTTATTTGACTCTCATTTGATTCAAATAGCTTTGTTTGAATGTGTTTGACTTTCATTTGATTTAATTAGCTTTGTTTGAATGTGTTTGACTTTCATTTGATTCAATTAGCTTTGTAGAATGTATTTGACTTTCATTTGATTCAAATAGCTTTATTTGAATGTGTTTGACTTTCATTTGATTCAATTAGCTTTGTAGAATGTATTTGACTTTCATTTGATTCGAAATCTTTGTTTGAATGTGTTTGACTTTCATTTGATTCAATTAGCTTTGTTTGAATGTGTTTGACTTTAATTTAATTCAATTAGCTTTGTAGAATGTATTAGACTTTTATTTGATTTAATTAGCTTTGTTTGAATGTATTTGACTCTCATTTGATTCAAATAGGTTTGTTTGAATGTGTTTGACTTTCATTTGATTCAAATAGCTTTGTTTGAATGTGTTTTACTTTCATTTGATTCAATTAGCTTTGTAGAATGTATTTGACTTTCATTTGATTAAAATACCTTTGTTTGAATGTGCTTGACTTTCATTTGATTCAATTAGCTTTGTTTGAATGTGTTTGACTTTCATTTGATTCAATTAGCTTTGTTTAATGTATTTGACTCTCATTTGATTCAATTAGCTTTGTTTGAATGTGTTTGACTTTCATTTGATTCAATTAG
The DNA here is from genome assembly GCF_001683475.1 of Chenopodium quinoa. Taxonomy (NCBI): domain Eukaryota; kingdom Viridiplantae; phylum Streptophyta; class Magnoliopsida; order Caryophyllales; family Amaranthaceae; genus Chenopodium; species Chenopodium quinoa. The sequence goes on along the minus strand of NW_018744974.1, from coordinate 141,637 downwards.
CTTTGTAGAATGTATTTGACTCTCATTTGATTCAAATAGCTTTGTTTGAATGCGTTTAACTTTCATTTGATTCAATTAGCTTTGTAGAATACATTTCACTTTCATTTAATTTAAACAACTTAGTTTGAATGTGTTTGACTTTCATTTGACTCAAATAACTTTATTTGATATCGTTTGACTTTCATTTGATACAATTAGCTTTGTAGAACGTATTTGACTTTCATTTGATTCAAATAGCTTTGTTTGAATGTGTTTGAATTTCATTTAATTCAATTTGCTTTGTAGAATGCATTTCACTTTCATTTGATTTATATAGCTTTGTTTGAATGTGTTTGACTTTCATTTAAATTAAAAAGCTTTTTTTTAATGTGTTTGACTTTCATTTGATTTAAAAAAATTTTTTTGAATGTGTTTGACTTTCATTTGAATCAATTAGCTTTGTAGAATTTATTTTACTTTTATTTTATTTAATTAGCTTTGTTTGAATTTATTTGACTCTCATTTGATTCAAATAGCTTTGTTTGAATGTGTTTGACTTTCATTTGATTCAATTAGCTTTGTAGAATGTATTTGACTTTCATTTGATTCAAATAGCTTTATTTGAATGTGTTTGACTTTCATTTGATTCAATTAGCTTTGTAGAATGTATTTGACTTTCATTTGATTCGAAATCTTTGTTTGAATGTGTTTGACTTTCATTTGATTCAATTAGCTTTGTTTGAATGTGTTTGACTTTAACTTAATTCAATTAGATTTGTAGAATGTATTAGACTTTTATTTGATTTAATTAGCTTTGTTTGAATGTATTTGACTCACATTTGATTTAAATAGCTTTGTTTGAATGTGTTTGACTTATATGTGAATCAAATAGCTTTGTTTGAATGTGTTTTACTTTCATTTGATTCAATTAGCTTTGTAGAATGTATTTGACTTTCATTTGATTAAAATACCTTTGTTTGAATGTGCTTGACTTTCATTTGATTCAATTAGCTTTGTTTGAATGTGTTTGACTTTCATTTAATTCAATTAGCTTTGTTTAATGTATTTGACTCTCATTTGATTCAATTAGCTTTGTTTGAATGTGTTTGACTTTCATTTGATTCAATTAGCTTTGTAGAATGTATTTGACTCTCATTTGATTCAAATAGCTTTGTTTGAATACGTTTAACTTTCATTTGATTCAATTAGCTTTGTAGAATACATTTCACTTTCATTTAATTTAAACAACTTAGTTTGAATGTGTTTGACTTTCATTTGACTCAAATAGCTTTATTTGATACCGTTTGACTTTCATTTGATACAATTAGCTTTGTAGAACGTATTTGACTTTCATTTGATTCAAATACCTTTGTTTGAATCTGTTTGAATTTCATTTAATTCAATTTGCTTTGTAGAATGCATTTCACTTTCATTTGATTTATATAGCTTTGTTTGAATGTGTTTGACTTTCATTTGATTCAATTAGCTTGGTAGAATGTATTTGACTTTCATTTGATTAAAATAGCTTTGTTTGAATGTGCTTGACTTTCATTTGATTCAATTAGCTTTGTTTGAATGTGTTTGACTTTCATTTGATTCAATTAGCTTTGTTGAATGTATTTGACTCTCATTTGATTCAATTAGCTTTGTTTGAATGTGTTTGACTTTCATTTAATTCAATTAGCTTTGTAGAATGTATTTGACTCTCATTTGATTCAAATAGCTTTGTTTGAATGCGTTTAACTTTCATTTGATTCAATTAGCTTTGTAGAATACATTTCACTTTCATTTAATTTAAACAACTTTGTTTGAATGTGTTTGACTTTCATTTGACTCAAATAGCTTTATTTGATTGCGTTTGACTTTCATTTGATACAATAAGCTTTGTAGAACGTATTTAACTTTCATTTGATTCGAATAGCTTTGTTTGAATGTGTTTGACTTTCAATTGATTCTATTAGCTTTGTAGAATGTATTTTACTGTCATTTGATTCAAATAGCTTTGTTTGAATGTGTTTGAATTTCATTTAATTCAATTTGCTTTGTAGAATGCATTTCACTTTCATTTGATTTATATAGCTTTGTTTGAATGTGTTTGACTTTCATTTAAATTTAAAAGCTTTTTTTGAATGTGTTTGACTTTCATTTGATTTAAAAGACTTTTTTTGAATGTGTTTGACTTTCATTTGAATCAATTAGCTTTGTAGAATTTATTTTACTTTTATTTTATTTAATTAGCTTTGTTTGAATTTATTTGACTCTCATTTGATTCAAATAGCTTTGTTTGAATGTGTTTGACTTTCATTTGATTTAATTAGCTTTGTTTGAATGTGTTTGACTTTCATTTGATTCAATTAGCTTTGTAGAATGTATTTGACTTTCATTTGATTCAAATAGCTTTATTTGAATGTGTTTGACTTTCATTTGATTCAATTAGCTTTGTAGAATGTATTTGACTTTCATTTGATTCGAAATCTTTGTTTGAATGTGTTTGACTTTCATTTGATTCAATTAGCTTTGTTTGAATGTGTTTGACTTTAATTTAATTCAATTAGCTTTGTAGAATGTATTAGACTTTTATTTGATTTAATTAGCTTTGTTTGAATGTATTTGACTCTCATTTGATTCAAATAGGTTTGTTTGAATGTGTTTGACTTTCATTTGATTCAAATAGCTTTGTTTGAATGTGTTTTACTTTCATTTGATTCAATTAGCTTTGTAGAATGTATTTGACTTTCATTTGATTAAAATACCTTTGTTTGAATGTGCTTGACTTTCATTAGATTCAATTAGCTTTGTTTGAATGTGTTTGACTTTCATTTGATTCAATTAGCTTTGTTTAATGTATTTGACTCTCATTTGATTCAATTAGCTTTATTTGAATGTGTTTGACTTTCATTTGATTCAATTAGCTTTGTAGAATGTATTTGACTCTCATTTGATTCAAATAGCTTTGTTTGAATGCGTTTAAGTTTCATTTGATTCAATTAGCTTTGTAGAATACATTTCACTTTCATTTAATTTAAACAACTTAGTTTGAATGTGTTTGACTTTCATTTGACTCAAATAGCTTTATTTGATATCGTTTGACTTTCATTTGATACAATTAGCTTTGTAGAACGTATTTGACTTTCATTTGATTCAAATACCTTTGTTTGAATGTGTTTGAATTTCATTTAATTCAATTTGCATTGTAGAATGCATTTCACTTTCATTTGGTTTATATAGCTTTGTTTGAATGTGTTTGACTTTCATTTGATTCAATTAGATTGGTAAAATGTATTTGACTTTCATTTGATTCAAATAGCTTTGTTTGAATGTGCTTGACTTTCATTTGATTCAATTAGCTTTGTTTGAATGTGTTTGACTTTCATTTGATTCAATTAGCTTTGTTGAATGTATTTGACTCTCATTTGATTCAATTAGCTTTGTTTGAATGTGTTTGACTTTCATTTGATTTAAAAGACTTTTTTTGAATGTGTTTGACTTTCATTTGATTCAATTAGCTTTGTAGAATGTATTTTACTTTTATTTTATTTAATTAGCTATGTTAGAATTTATTTGACACTCATTTGATTCAAATAGCTTAGTTTGAATGTGTTTGACTTTCATTTGATTCAATTAGCTTTGTAGAATGTATTTGACTTTCATTTGATTCAAATAGCTTTATTTGAATGTGTTTGACTTTCATTTGATTCAATTAGCTTTGTAGAATGTATTTGACTTTAATTTAATTCAATTAGATTTGTAGAATGTATTAGACTTTTATTTGATTTAATTAGCTTTGTTTGAATGTATTTGACTCTCATTTGATTTAAATAGCTTTGGTTGAATGCGTTTGACTTTCATTTGATTCAAATAGCTTTGTTTGAATGTGTTTAACTTTCATTTGATTCAATTAGGTTTGTAGAATGTATTTGACTTTCATTTGATTAAAATAGCTTTGTTTGAATGTGCTTGACCTTCATTTGATTCAATTAGCTTTGTTTGAATGTGTTTGACTTTTATTTGATTCAATTAGCTTTGTTGAATGAATTTGACTTTCTTTTGATTCAATTAGCTTTGTTTGAATGTGTTTGAGTTTCATTTATTTCAATTTGCTTTGTAGAATGCATTTCACTTTCATTTGATTTATATAGCTTTGTTTGAATGTGTTTGACTTTCATTTAAATTTAAAAGCTTTTTTTGAATGTGTTTGACTTTCATTTGATTTAAAAGACTTTTTTTGAATGTGTTTGACTTTCATTTGAATCAATTAGCTTTGTAGAATTTATATTACTTTTATTTTATTTAATTAGCTTTGTTTGAATTTATTTGACTCTCATTTGATTCAAATAGCTTTGTTTGAATGTGTTTGACTTTCATTTGATTCAAATAGCTTTGTTTGAATGTGTTTGACTTTCATTTTATTCGAATAGCTTTGTTTGAATGTGTTTGACTTTCATTTGATTCAATTAGCTTTGTAGAATGTAATTGACTTTCATTCGATTAAAATAGCTTTGTTTGAATGTGCTTGACTTTCATTTGATTCAATTAGCTTTGTTTGAATGTGTTTGACTTTCATTTGATTCAATTAGCTTTGTAGAATGTATTTGACTTTCATTTGATTCAAATAGCTATATTTGAATGTGTTTGACTTTCATTTGATTCAATTAGCTTTGTTTGAATGTGTTTGACTTTAATTTAATTCAATTAGCTTTGTAGAATGTATTAGACTTTTATTTGATTTAATTAGCTTTGTTTGAATGTATTTGACTCTCATTTGATTCAAATAGCTTTGTTTGAATGTGTTTGACTTTCATTTGATTCAAATAGCTTTGTTTGAATGTGTTTTACTTTCATTTGATTCAATTAGCTTTGTAGAATGTATTTGACTTTCATTTGATTAAAATAGCTTTGTTTGAATGTGCTTGACTTTCATTTGATTCAATTAGCTTTGTTTGAATGTGTTTGACTTTCATTTGATTCAATTAGCTTTGTTTAATGTATTTGACTCTCATTTGATTCAATTAGCTTTGTTTGAATGTGTTTGACTTTCATTTGATTCAATTAGCTTTGTAGAATGTATTTGACTCTCATTTGATTCAAATAGCTTTGTTTGAATGCGTTTAACTTTCATTTGATTCAATTAGCTTTGTAGAATACATTTCACTTTCATTTAATTTAAACAACTTAGTTTGAATGTGTTTGACTTTCATTTGACTCAAATAGCTTTATTTGATATCGTTTGACTTTCATTTGATACAATTAGCTTTGTAGAACGTATTTGACTTTCATTTGATTCAAATACCTTTGTTTGAATGTGTTTGAATTTCATTTAATTCAATTTGCATTGTAGAATGCATTTCACTTTCATTTGGTTTATATAGCTTTGTTTGAATGTGTTTGACTTTCATTTGATTCAATTAGATTGGTAAAATGTATTTGACTTTCATTTGATTCAAATAGCTTTGTTTGAATGTGCTTGACTTTCATTTGATTCAATTAGCTTTGTTTGAATGTGTTTGACTTTCATTTGATTCAATTAGCTTTGTTGAATGTATTTGACTCTCATTTGATTCAATTAGCTTTGTTTGAATGTGTTTGACTTTCATTTGATTTAAAAGACTTTTTTTGAATGTGTTTGACTTTCATTTGATTCAATTAGCTTTGTAGAATGTATTTTACTTTTATTTTATTTAATTAGCTATGTTAGAATTTATTTGACACTCATTTGATTCAAATAGCTTAGTTTGAATGTGTTTGACTTTCATTTGATTCAATTAGCTTTGTAGAATGTATTTGACTTTCATTTGATTCAAATAGCTTTATTTGAATGTGTTTGACTTTCATTTGATTCAATTAGCTTTGTAGAATGTATTTGACTTTAATTTAATTCAATTAGATTTGTAGAATGTATTAGACTTTTATTTGATTTAATTAGCTTTGTTTGAATGTATTTGACTCTCATTTGATTTAAATAGCTTTGGTTGAATGCGTTTGACTTTCATTTGATTCAAATAGCTTTGTTTGAATGTGTTTAACTTTCATTTGATTCAATTAGGTTTGTAGAATGTATTTGACTTTCATTTGATTAAAATAGCTTTGTTTGAATGTGCTTGACCTTCATTTGATTCAATTAGCTTTGTTTGAATGTGTTTGACTTTTATTTGATTCAATTAGCTTTGTTGAATGAATTTGACTTTCTTTTGATTCAATTAGCTTTGTTTGAATGTGTTTGAGTTTCATTTATTTCAATTTGCTTTGTAGAATGCATTTCACTTTCATTTGATTTATATAGCTTTGTTTGAATGTGTTTGACTTTCATTTAAATTTAAAAGCTTTTTTTGAATGTGTTTGACTTTCATTTGATTTAAAAGACTTTTTTTGAATGTGTTTGACTTTCATTTGAATCAATTAGCTTTGTAGAATTTATATTACTTTTATTTTATTTAATTAGCTTTGTTTGAATTTATTTGACTCTCATTTGATTCAAATAGCTTTGTTTGAATGTGTTTGACTTTCATTTGATTCAAATAGCTTTGTTTGAATGTGTTTGACTTTCATTTTATTCGAATAGCTTTGTTTGAATGTGTTTGACTTTCATTTGATTCAATTAGCTTTGTAGAATGTAATTGACTTTCATTCGATTAAAATAGCTTTGTTTGAATGTGCTTGACTTTCATTTGATTCAATTAGCTTTGTTTGAATGTGTTTGACTTTCATTTGATTCAATTAGCTTTGTAGAATGTATTTGACTTTCATTTGATTCAAATAGCTATATTTGAATGTGTTTGACTTTCATTTGATTCAATTAGCTTTGTTTGAATGTGTTTGACTTTAATTTAATTCAATTAGCTTTGTAGAATGTATTAGACTTTTATTTGATTTAATTAGCTTTGTTTGAATGTATTTGACTCTCATTTGATTCAAATAGCTTTGTTTGAATGTGTTTGACTTTCATTTGATTCAAATAGCTTTGTTTGAATGTGTTTTACTTTCATTTGATTCAATTAGCTTTGTAGAATGTATTTGACTTTCATTTGATTAAAATAGCTTTGTTTGAATGTGCTTGACTTTCATTTGATTCAATTAGCTTTGTTTGAATGTGTTTGACTTTCATTTGATTCAATTAGCTTTGTTTAATGTATTTGACTCTCATTTGATTCAATTAGCTTTGTTTGAATGTGTTTGACTTTCATTTGATTCAATTAGCTTTGTAGAATGTATTTGACTCTCATTTGATTCAAATAGCTTTGTTTGAATGCGTTTAACTTTCATTTGATTCAATTAGCTTTGTAGAATACATTTCACTTTCATTTAATTTAAACAACTTAGTTTGAATGTGTTTGACTTTCATTTGACTCAAATAGCTTTATTTGATATCGTTTGACTTTCATTTGATACAATTAGCTTTGTAGAACGTATTTGACTTTCATTTGATTCAAATACCTTTGTTTGAATGTGTTTGAATTTCATTTAATTCAATTTGCATTGTAGAATGCATTTCACTTTCATTTGGTTTATATAGCTTTGTTTGAATGTGTTTGACTTTCATTTGATTCAATTAGATTGGTAAAATGTATTTGACTTTCATTTGATTCAAATAGCTTTGTTTGAATGTGCTTGACTTTCATTTGATTCAATTAGCTTTGTTTGAATGTGTTTGACTTTCATTTGATTCAATTAGCTTTGTTGAATGTATTTGACTCTCATTTGATTCAATTAGCTTTGTTTGAATGTGTTTGACTTTCATTTGATTTAAAAGACTTTTTTTGAATGTGTTTGACTTTCATTTGATTCAATTAGCTTTGTAGAATGTATTTTACTTTTATTTTATTTAATTAGCTATGTTTGAATTTATTTGACACTCATTTGATTCAAATAGCTTAGTTTAAATGTGTTTGACTTTCATTTGATTCAATTAGCTTTGTAGAATGTATTTGACTTTCATTTGATTCAAATAGCTTTATTTGAATGTGTTTGACTTTCATTTGATTCAATTAGCTTTGTAGAATGTATTTGACTTTCATTTGATTCGAAATCTTTGTTTGAATGTGTTTGACTTTCATTTGATTCAATTAGCTTTGTTTGAATGTGTTTGACTTTAATTTAATTCAATTAGATTTGTAAAATGTATTAGACTTTTATTTGATTTAATTAGCTTTGTTTGAATGTATTTGACTCTCATTTGATTCAAATAGCTTTGGTTGAATGCGTTTGACTTTCATTTGATTCAAATAGCTTTGTTTGAATGTGTTTAACTTTCGTTTGATTCAATTAGGTTTGTAGAATGTATTTGACTTTCATTTGATTAAAAAAGCTTTGTTTGAATGTGTTTGACCTTCATTTGATTCAATTAGCTTTGTTTGAATGTGTTTGACTTTTATTTGATTCAATTAGCTTTGTTGAATGAATTTGACTTTCTTTTGATTCAATTAGCTTTGTTTGAATGTGTTTGACTTTCATTTGATTCAAATAGCTTTGTAGAATGTATTTGACTCTCATTAGATTTAAATAGCTTTGTTTGAATGCGTTTAACTTTCATTTGATTCAATTAGCTTTGTAGAATGTGTTTAACTTTCATTTGATTCAAATAGCTTTATTTGAATGTGTTTGACTTTCATTTGATACAATTAGCTTTGTTGAACGTATTTGACATTCATTTGATTAAAATAGCTTTGTTTGAATATGTTTGACTTTCATTTGATTCAATTAGCTTTAGTTGAATGTGTTTGACTTTCATTTGATTCAATTTGCTTTGTTGAATGTATTTGACTTTCAGTTGATTCAATTAGCTTTGTTTGAATGTGTTTGACTTTCATTTGATTCAATTAGCTTTGTAAAATGTATTTGACTTTTATTTGATTTAATTAGCTTTGTTTGAATGTATTTGACTCTCATTTGATTCAAATAGCTTTGTTTGAATGTGTTTCACTTTCATTTGATTCAATTAGCTTTGTAGAATGCATTTCACTTTCATTTGATTCAAATAGCTTTGTTTGAATGTGTTTGACTTTCATTTGATACAATTAACTTTGTAGAATGTATTTGACTGTCATCTGATTAAAATAGCTTTGTTTGAATGTGTTTGACTTTCATTTGATTCAATTAGCTTAGTAGAATGTATTTGACTTTCATTTGATTCAAATAGCTTTGTTTGAATGTGTTTGACTTTCATTTGTTTAAATTAGCTTTGTAGAATGTATTTGACTTTCACTTGATTCGAAAGCTTTGTTTGACTGTGTTTGACTTTCGTTAAATTCAATTAGCTTATTTTGAATGTGTTTGACTTTAATTTAATTCAATTATCTTTGTAGAATGTATTTAACTTCCATTTGATTCAATTAGCTTTGTTTGAATGTGTTTGACTCTCATTTGATTCAATTAGCTTTGTTTGAATGTGTTTGACTTTCATTTGATTCAATTAGCTTTGTAGAATGTATTTGACTCTCATTTGATTCAAATAGCTTTGTTTGAATGCGTTTAACTTTCATTTGATTCAATTAGCTTTGTAGAATACATTTCACTTTCATTTAATTTAAACAACTTAGTTTGAATGTGTTTGACTTTCATTTGACTCAAATAACTTTATTTGATATCGTTTGACTTTCATTTGATACAATTAGCTTTGTAGAACGTATTTGACTTTCATTTGATTCAAATAGCTTTGTTTGAATGTGTTTGAATTTCATTTAATTCAATTTGCTTTGTAGAATGCATTTCACTTTCATTTGATTTATATAGCTTTGTTTGAATGTGTTTGACTTTCATTTAAATTAAAAAGCTTTTTTTTAATGTGTTTGACTTTCATTTGATTTAAAAGAATTTTTTTGAATGTGTTTGACTTTCATTTGAATCAATTAGCTTTGTAGAATTTATTTTACTTTTATTTTATTTAATTAGCTTTGTTTGAATTTATTTGACTCTCATTTGATTCAAATAGCTTTGTTTGAATGTGTTTGACTTTCATTTGATTCAATTAGCTTTGTAGAATGTATTTGACTTTCATTTGATTCAAATAGCTTTATTTGAATGTGTTTGACTTTCATTTGATTCAATTAGCTTTGTAGAATGTATTTGACTTTCATTTGATTCGAAATCTTTGTTTGAATGTGTTTGATTTTCATTTGATTCAATTAGCTTTGTTTGAATGTGTTTGACTTTAACTTAATTCAATTAGATTTGTAGAATGTATTAGACTTTTATTTGATTTAATTAGCTTTGTTTGAATGTATTTGACTCACATTTGATTTAAATAGCTTTGTTTGAATGTGTTTGACTTTCATGTGATTCAAATAGCTTTGTTTGAATGTGTTTTACTTTCATTTGATTCAATTAGCTTTGTAGAATGTATTTGACTTTCATTTGATTAAAATACCTTTGTTTGAATGTGCTTGACTTTCATTTGATTCAATTAGCTTTGTTTGAATGTGTTTGACTTTCATTTAATTCAATTAGCTTTGTTTAATGTATTTGACTCTCATTTGATTCAATTAGCTTTGTTTGAATGTGTTTGACTTTCATTTGATTCAATTAGCTTTGTAGAATGTATTTGACTCTCATTTGATTCAAATAGCTTTGTTTGAATGCGTTTAACTTTCATTTGATTCAATTAGCTTTGTAGAATACATTTCACTTTCATTTAATTTAAACAACTTAGTTTGAATGTGTTTGACTTTCATTTGACTCAAATAGCTTTATTTGATACCGTTTGACTTTCATTTGATACAATTAGCTTTGTAGAACGTATTTGACTTTCATTTGATTCAAATACCTTTGTTTGAATCTGTTTGAATTTCATTTAATTCAATTTGCTTTGTAGAATGCATTTCACTTTCATTTGATTTATATAGCTTTGTTTGAATGTGTTTGACTTTCATTTGATTCAATTAGCTTGGTAGAATGTATTTGACTTTCATTTGATTAAAATAGCTTTGTTTGAATGTGCTTGACTTTCATTTGATTCAATTAGCTTTGTTTGAATGTGTTTGACTTTCATTTGATTCAATTAGCTTTGTTGAATGTATTTGACTCTCATTTGATTCAATTAGCTTTGTTTGAATGTGTTTGACTTTCATTTAATTCAATTAGCTTTGTAGAATGTATTTGACTCTCATTTGATTCAAATAGCTTTGTTTGAATGCGTTTAACTTTCATTTGATTCAATTAGCTTTGTAGAATACATTTCACTTTCATTTAATTTAAACAACTTTGTTTGAATGTGTTTGACTTTCATTTGACTCAAATAGCTTTATTTGATTGCGTTTGACTTTCATTTGATACAATAAGCTTTGTTGAACGTATTTGACTTTCATTTGATTCGAATAGCTTTGTTTGAATGTGTTTGACTTTCAATTGATTCTATTAGCTTTGTAGAATGTATTTTACTGTCATTTGATTCAATTAGCTTTGTTGAATGTATTTGACTCTCATTTGATTCAATTAGCTTTGTTTGAATGTGTTTGACTTTCATTTGCTTCAATTAGCTTCGTAGAATGTATTTGACTCTCATTTGATTCAAATAGCTTTGTTTGAATGCGTTTATCTTTCATTTGATTCAATTAGCTTTGTAGAATACATTTCACTTTCATTTAATTTAAACAACTTAGTTTGAATGTGTTTGACTTTCATTTGACTCAAATAACTTTATTTGATATCGTTTGACTTTCATTTGATACAATTAGCTTTGTAGAACGTATTTGACTTTCATTTGATTCAAATAGCTTTTTTGAATGTGTTTGAATTTCATTTAATTCAATTTGCTTTGTCGAATGCATTTCACTTTCATTTGATTTATATAGCTTTGTTTGAATGTGTTTGACTTTCATTTAAATTAATAAGCTTTTTTTTTAATGTGTTTGACTTTCATTTGATATAAAAGACTTTTTTTGAATGTGTTTGACTTTCATTTGAATCAATTAGCTTTGTAGAATTTATTTTACTTTTATTTTATTTAATTAGCTTTGTTTGAATTTATTTGACTTTCATTTGATTCAAATAGCTTTGTTTGAATGTGTTTGACTTTCATTTGATTCAATTGGCTTTGTAGAATGTATTTGACTTTCATTTGATTCAAATAGCTTTATTTGAATGTGTTTGACTTTCATTTAATTCAATTAGCTTTGTAGAATGTATTTGACTTTCATTTGATTCGAAATCTTTGTTTGAATGTGTTTGACTTTCATTTGATTCAATTAGCTTTGTTTGAATGTGTTTGACTTTAACTTAATTCAATTAGCTTTGTAGAATGTATTAGACTTTTATTTGATTTAATTAGCTTTGTTTGAATGTATTTGACTCACATTTGATTCAAATAGCTTTGTTTGAATGTGTTTGACTTTCATGTGATTCAAATATCTTTGTTTGAATGTGTTTTACTTTCATTTGATTCAATTAGCTTTGTAGAATGTATTTGACTTTCATTTGATTAAAATACCTTTGTTTGAATGTGCTTGACTTTCATTTGATTCAATTAGCTTTGTTTGAATGTATTTGACTTTCATTTGATTCAATTAGCTTTGTTGAATGTATTTGACTCTCATTTGATTCAATTAGCTTTGTTTGAATGTGTTTGACTTTCATTTGCTTCAATTAGCTTCGTAGAATGTATTTGACTCTCATTTGATTCAAATAGCTTTGTTTGAATGCGTTTAACTTTCATTTGATTCAATTAGCTTTGTAGAATACATTTCACTTTCATTTAATTTAAACAACTTAGTTTGAATGTGTTTGACTTTCATTTGACTCAAATAACTTTATTTGATATCGTTTGACTTTCATTTGATACAATTAGCTTTGTAGAACGTATTTGACTTTCATTTGATTGAAATAGCTTTGTTTGAATGTGTTTGAATTTCATTTAATATAATTTGCTTTGTCGAATGCATTTCACTTTCATTTGATTTATATAGCTTTGTTTGAATGTGTTTGACTTTCATTTAAATTAATAAGCTTTTTTTTAATGTGTTTGACTTTCATTTGATTTAAAAGACTTTTTTTGAATGTGTTTGACTTTCATTTGAATCAATTAGCTTTGTAGAATTTATTTTACTTTTATTTTATTTAATTAGCTTTGTTTGAATTTATTTGACTCTCATTTGATTCAAATAGCTTTGTTTGAATTTGTTTGACTTTCATTTGATTCAATTGGCTTTGTAGAATGTATTTGACTTTCATTTGATTCAAATAGGTTTATTTGAATGTGTTTGACTTTCATTTAATTCAATTAGCTTTGTAGAATGTATTTGACTTTCATTTGATTCGAAATCTTTGTTTGAATGTGTTTGACTTTCATTTGATTCAATTAGCTTTGTTTGAATGTGTTTGACTTTAACTTAATTCAATTAGCTTTGTAGAATGTATTAGACTTTTATTTGATTTAATTAGCTTTGTTTGAATGTATTTGACTCACATTTGATTCAAATAGCTTTGTTTGAATGTGTTTGACTTTCATGTGATTCAAATATCTTTGTTTGAATGTGTTTTACTTTCATTTGATTCAATTAGCTTTGTAGAATGTATTTGACTTTCATTTGATTCAAATACCTTTGTTTGAATGTGTTTGAATTTCATTTAATTCAATTTGCTTTGTAGAATGCATTTCACTTTCATTTGATTTATATAGCTTTGTTTGAATGTGTTTGACTTTAATTTAAATTTAAAAGCTTTTTTTGAATGTGTTTGACTTTCATTTGATTTAAAAGACTTTTTTTTGAATGTGTTTGACTTTCATTTGAATCAATTAGCTTTGTAGAATTTATTTTACTTTTATTTTATTTAATTAGCTTTGTTTGAATTTATTTGACTCTCATTTGATTCAAATAGCTTTGTTTGAATGTGTTTGACTTTCATTTGATTCAAATAGCTTTGTTTGAATGTGTTTGACTTTCATTTGATTCGAATAACTTTGTTTGAATGTGTTTGACTGTCATTTGATTCAATTAGCTTTGTAGAATGTAATTGACTTTCATTCGATTAAAATAGCTTTGTTTGAATGTGCTTGACTTTCATTTGATTCAATTAGCTTTGTTTGAATGTGTTTGACTTTAATTTAATTCAATTAGCTTTGTAGAATGTATTAGACTTTTATTTGATTTAATTAGCTTTGTTTTTATGTATTTGACTTTCATTTGATTCAAATAGCTTTGTTTGAATGTGTTTGACTTTCATTTGATTCAAATAGCTTTGTTTGAATGTGTTTTACTTTCATTTGATTCAATTAGCTTTGTAGAATGTATTTGATTTTCATTTGATTAAAATACCTTTGTTTGAATGTGCTTGACTTTCATTGGATTCAATTAGCTTTGTTTGAATGTATTTGACTTTCATTTGATTCAATTAGCTTTGTTGAATGTATTTGACTCTCATTTGATTCAATTAGCTTTGTTTGAATGTGTTTGACTTTCATTTGCTTCAATTAGCTTCGTAGAATGTATTTGACTCTCATTTGATTCAAATAGCTTTGTTTGAATGCGTTTAACTTTCATTTGATTCAATTAGCTTTGTAGAATACATTTCACTTTCATTTAATTTAAACAACTTAGTTTGAATGTGTTTGACTTTCATTTGACTCAAATAACTTTATTTGATATCGTTTGACTTTCATTTGATACAATTAGCTTTGTAGAACGTATTTGACTTTCATTTGATTGAAATAGCTTTGTTTGAATGTGTTTGAATTTCATTTAATATAATTTGCTTTGTCGAATGCATTTCACTTTCATTTGATTTATATAGCTTTGTTTGAATGTGTTTGACTTTCATTTAAATTAATAAGCTTTTTTTTAATGTGTTTGACTTTCATTTGATTTAAAAGACTTTTTTTGAATGTGTTTGACTTTCATTTGAATCAATTAGCTTTGTAGAATTTATTTTACTTTTATTTTATTTAATTAGCTTTGTTTGAATTTATTTGACTCTCATTTGATTCAAATAGCTTTGTTTGAATTTGTTTGACTTTCATTTGATTCAATTGGCTTTGTAGAATGTATTTGACTTTCATTTGATTCAAATAGGTTTATTTGAATGTGTTTGACTTTCATTTAATTCAATTAGCTTTGTAGAATGTATTTGACTTTCATTTGATTCGAAATCTTTGTTTGAATGTGTTTGACTTTCATTTGATTCAATTAGCTTTGTTTGAATGTGTTTGACTTTAACTTAATTCAATTAGCTTTATAGAATGTATTAGACTTTTATTTGATTTAATTAGCTTTGTTTGAATGTATTTGACTCACATTTGATTCAAATAGCTTTGTTTGAATGTGTTTGACTTTCATGTGATTCAAATATCTTTGTTTGAATGTGTTTTACTTTCATTTGATTCAATTAGCTTTGTAGAATGTATTTGACTTTCATTTGATTAAAATACCTTTGTTTGAATGTGCTTGACTTTCATTTGATTCAATTAGCTTTGTTTGAATGTGTTTGACTTTCATTTGATTTAATTAGCTTTGTTTAATGTATTTGACTCTCATTTGATTCAATTAGCTTTGTTTGAATGTGTTTGACTTTCATTTGATTCAATTAGCTTTGTAGAATGTATTTGACTCTCATTTGATTCAAATAGCTTTGTTTGAATGCGTTTAACTTTCATTTGATTCAATTAGCTTTGTAGAATACATTTCACTTTCATTTAATTTAAACAACTTAGTTTGAATGTGTTTGACTTTCATTTGACTCAAATAGCTTTATTTGATACCGTTTGACTTTCATTTGATACAATTAGCTTTGTAGAACGTATTTGACTTTCATTTGATTCAAATACCTTTGTTTGAATGTGTTTGAATTTCATTTAATTCAATTTGCTTTGTAGAATGCATTTCACTTTCATTTGATTTATATAGCTTTGTTTGAATGTGTTTGACTTTCATTTGATTCAATTAGCTTGGTAGAATGTATTTGACTTTCATTTGATTAAAATAGCTTTGTTTGAATGTGCTTGACTTTCATTTGATTCAATTAGCTTTGTTTGAATGTGTTTGACTTTCATTTGATTCAATTAGCTTTGTTGAATGTATTTGACTCTCATTTGATTCAATTAGCTTTGTTTGAATGTGTTTGACTTTCATTGAATTCAATTAGCTTTGTAGAATGTATTTGACTCTCATTTGATTCAAATAGCTTTGTTTGAATGCGTTTAACTTTCATTTGATTCAATTAGCTTTGTAGAATACATTTCACTTTCATTTAATTTAAACAACTTTGTTTGAATGTGTTTGACTTTCATTTGACTCAAATAGCTTTATTTGATTGCGTTTGACTTTCATTTGATACAATTAGCTTTGTAGAACGCATTTGACTTTCATTTGATTCAAATAGCTTTGTTTGAATGTGTTTGACTTTCAAATGATTCAATTAGCTTTGTAGAATGTATTTTACTATCATTTGATTCAAATAGCTTTGTTTGAATGTGTTTGAATTTCATTTAATTCAATTTGCTTTGTAGAATGCATTTCACTTTCATTTGATTTATATAGCTTTGTTTGAATGTGTTTGACTTTCATTTAAATTTAAAAGCTTTTTTTGAATGTGTTTGACTTTCATTTGATTTAAAAGACTTTTTTTGAATGTGTTTGACTTTCATTTGAATCAATTAGCTTTGTAGAATTTATTTTACTTTTATTTTATTTAATTAGCTTTGTTTGAATTTATTTGACTCTCATTTGATACAAATAGCTTTGTTTGAATGTGTTTGACTTTCATTTGATTCAAATAGCTTTGTTTGAATGTGTTTGACTTTCATTTGATTCGAATAGCTTTGTTTGAATGTGTTTGACTTTCATTTGATTCAATTAGCTTTGTAGAATGTAATTGACTTTCATTCGATTAAAATAGGTTTGTTTGAATGTGCTTGACTTTCATTTGATTCAATTAGCTTTGTTTGAATGTGTTTGACTTTCATTTGATTCAATTAGCTTTGTAGAATGTATTTGACTTTCATTTGATTCAAATAACTTTATTTGAATGTGTTTGACTTTCATTTGATTCAATTAGCTTTGTAGAATGTATTTGACTTTCATTTGATTCGAAATCTTTGTTTGAATGTGTTTGACTTTCATTTGATTCAATTAGCTTTGTTTGAATGTGTTTGACTTTAATTTAATTCAATTAGCTTTGTAGAATGTATTAGACTTTTATTTGATTTAATTAGCTTTGTTTGAATGTATTTGACTCTCATTTGATTCAAATAGCTTTGTTTGAATGTGTTTGACTTTCATTTGATTCAAATAGCTTTGTTTGAATGTGTTTTACTTTCATTTGATTCAATTAGCTTTGTAGAATGTATTTGACTTTCATTTGATTAAAATAGCTTTGTTTGAATGTGCTTGACTTTCATTTGATTCAATTAGCTTTGTTTGAATGTGTTTGACTTTCATTTGATTCAATTAGCTTTGTTGAATGTATTTGACTCTCATTTGATTCAATTAGCTTTGTTTGAATGTGTTTGACTTTCATTTGATTCAATTAGCTTTGTAGAATGTATTTTACTTTTATTTGATTTAATTAGCTTTGTTTTAATTTATTTGACTCTCATTTGATTCAAATAGCTTTGTTTGAATGTGTTTGACTTTCATTTGATTCAATTAGCTTTGTAGAATGTATTTGACTTTCATTTGATTCAAATAGCTTTATTTGAATGTGTTTGACTTTCATTTGATTCAATTAGCTTGGTAGAATGTATTTGACTTTCATTTGATTAAAACAGCTTTGTTTGAATGTGCTTGACTTTCATTTGATTCAATTAGCTTTGTTTGAATGTGTTTGACTTTCATTTGATTCAATTAGCTTTGTTGAATGTATTTGACTCTCATTTGATTCAATTAGCTTTGTTTGAATGTGTTTGACTTTCATTTAATTCAATTAGCTTTGTAGAATGTATTTGACTCTCATTTGATTCAAATAGCTTTGTTTGAATGCGTTTAACTTTCATTTGATTCAATTAGCTTTGTAGAATACATTTCACTTTCATTTATTTTAAACAACTTTGTTTGAATGTGTTTGACTTTCATTTGAATTAAATAGCTTTATTTGATTGCGTTTGACTTTCATTTGATACAATTAGCTTTGTAGAACGTATTTGACTTTCATTTGATTCAAATAGCTTTGTTTGAATGTGTTTGACTTTCATTTGATACAATTAGCTTTGTAGAACGTATTTGACTTTCATTTGATTCAAATACCTTTGTTTGAATGTGTTTGAATTTCATTTAATTCAATTTGCTTTGTAGAATGCATTTCACTTTCATTTGATTTATATAGGTTTGTTTGAATGTGTTTGACTTTCATTTGATTCAATTAGCTTGGTAAAATGTATTTGACTTTCATTTGATTAAAATAGCTTTGTTTGAATGTGCTTGACTTTCATTTGATTCAATTAGCTTTGTTTGAATGTGTTTGACTTTCATTTGATTAAATTAGCTTTGTTGAATGTATTTGACTCTCATTTGATTTAATTAGCTTTGTTTGAATGTGTTTGACTTTCATTTAATTCAATTAGCTTTGTAGAATGTATTTGACTCTCATTTGATTCAAATAGCTTTGTTTGAATGCGTTTAACTTTCATTTGATTCAGTTAGCTTTGTAGAATACATTTTACTTTCATTTAATTTAAACAACTTTGTTTGAATGTGTTTGACTTTCATTTGACTCAAATAGCTTTATTTGATTGCGTTTGACTTTCATTTGATACAATTAGCTTTGTAGAACGTATTTGACTTTCATTTGATTCAAATAGCTTTGTTTGAATGTGTTTGACTTTCAACTGATTCAATTAGCTTTGTAGAATGTATTTTACTGTCATTTGATTCAAATAGCTTTGTTTGAATGTGTTTGAATTTCATTTAATTCAATTTGCTTTGTAGAATGCATTTCACTTTCATTTGATTTATATAGCTTTGTTTGAATGTGTTTGACTTTCATTTAAATTTAAAAGCTTTTTTTTGAATGTGTTTGACTTTCATTTGATTTAAAAGACTTTTTTTTAATGTGTTTGACTTTCATTTGAATCAATTAGCTTTGTAGAATTTATTTTACTTTTATTTTATTTAATTAGCTTTGTTTGAATTTATTTGACTCTCATTTGATTCAAATAGCTTTGTTTGAATGTGTTTGACTTTCATTTGATTCAATTAGCTTTGTAGAATGTATTTGACTTTCGTTTGATTCAAATAGCTTTATTTGAATGTGTTTGACTTTCATTTGATTCAATTAGCTTTGTAGAATGTATTTGACTTTCATTTGATTCGAAATCTTTGTTTGAATGTGTTTGACTTTCATTTGATTCAATTAGCTTTGTTTGAATGTTTTTTACTTTAATTTAATTCAATTAGCTTTGTAGAATGTATTACACTTTTATTTGATTTAATTAGCTTTGTTTGAATGTATTTGACTCTCATTTGATTCAAATAGCTTTCTTTGAATGTGTTTGACTTTCATTTGATTCAAATAGCTGTGTTTGAATGTGTTTTACTTTCATTTGATTCAATTAGCTTTGTAGAATGTATTTGACTTTCATTTGATTCGAAATCTTTGTTTGAATGTGTTTGACTTTCATTTGATTCAATTAGCTTTGTTTGAATGTGTTTGACTTTAATTTAATTCAATTAGCTTTGTAGAATGTATTAGACTTTTATTTGATTTAATTAGCTTTGTTTGAATGTATTTGACTCTCATTTGATTCAAATAGCTTTGTTTGAATGTGTTTGACTTTCATTTGATTCAAATAGCTTTGTTTGAATGTGTTTTACTTTCATTTGATTCAATTAGCTTTGTAGAATGTATTTGACTTTCATTTGATTAAAATAGCTTTGTTTGAATGTGCTTGACTTTCATTTGATTCAATTAGCTTTGTTTGAATGTGTTTGACTTTCATTTGATACAATTAGCTTTGTAGAACGTATTTGACTTTCATTTGATTCAAATAGCTTTGTTTGAATGTGTTTGACTTTCAATTGATTCAATTAGCTTTGTAGAATGTATTTTACTGTCATTTGATTCAAATAGCTTTGTTTGAATGTGTTTGAATTTCAGTTAATTTAATTTGCTTTGTAGAATGCATTTCACTTTCATTTGATTTATATAGCTTTGTTTGAATGTGTTTGACTTTCATTTGATTCAATTAGCTTGGTAAAATGTATTTGACTTTCATTTGATTAAAATAGCTTTGTTTGAATGTGCTTGACTTTCATTTGATTCAATTAGCTTTGTTTGAATGTGTTTGACTTTCATTTGATTCAATTAGCTTTGTTGAATGTATTTGACTCTCATTTGATTCAATTAGCTTTGTTTGAATGTGTTTGACTTTCATTTAATTCAATTAGCTTTATAGAATGTATTTGACTCTCATTTGATTCAAATAGCTTTGTTTGAATGCGTTTAACTTTCATTTGATTCAATTAGCTTTGTAGAATACATTTCACTTTCATTTAATTTAAACAACTTTGTTTGAATGTGTTTGACTTTCATTTTACTCAAATAGCTTTATTTGATTGCGTTTGACTTTCATTTGATACAATTAGCTTTGTAGAACGTATTTGACTTTCATTTGATTCAAATAGCTTTGTTTGAATGTGTTTGACTTTCAATTGATTCAATTAGCTTTGTAGAATGTATTTTACTGTCATTTGATTCAAATAGCTTTGTTTGAATGTGTTTGAATTTCATTTAATTCAATTTGCTTTGTAGAATGCATTTCATTTTCATTTGATTTATATAGCTTTGTTTGAATGTGTTTGACTTTCATTTAAATTTAAAAGCTTTTTTTGAATGTGTTTGACTTTCATTTGATTTAAAAGACTTTTTTTGAATGTGTTTGACTTTCATTTGAATCAATTAGCTTTGTAGAATTTATTTTACTTTTATTTTATTTAATTAGCTTTGTTTGAATTTATTTGACTCTCATTTGATTCAAATAGCTTTGTTTGAATGTGCTTGACTTTCATTTGATTCAATTAGCTTTGTAGAATGTATTTGACTTTCATTTGATTCAAATAGCTTTATTTGAATGTGTTTGACTTTCATTTGATTCAATTAGCTTTGTAGAATGTATTTGACTTTCATTTGATTCAAAATCTTTGTTTGAATGTGTTTGACTTTCATTTGATTCAATTAGCTTTGTTTGAATGTTTTTGACTTTAATTTAATTCAATTAGCTTTGTAGAATGTATTACACTTTTATTTGATTTAATTAGCTTTGTTTGAATGTATTTGACTCTCATTTGATTCAAATAGCTTTCTTTGAATGTGTTTGACTTTCATTTGATTCAAATAGCTTTGTTTGAATGTGTTTTACTTTCATTTGATTCAATTAGCTTTGTAGAATGTATTTGACTTTCATTTTATTAAAATAGCTTTGTTTGAATGTGCTTGACTTTCATTTGATTCAATTAGCTTTGTTTGAATGTGTTTGACTTTCATTTGATTCAATTAGCTTTGTTGAATGTATTTGACTCTCATTTGATTCAATTAGCTTTGTTTGAATGTGTTTGACTTTCATTTGATTCAATTAGCTTTGTAGAATGTATTTGACTCTCATTTGATTCAAATAGCTTTGTTTGAATGCGTTTAACTTTCATTTGATTCAATTAGCTTTGTAGAATACATTTCACTTTCATTTAATTTAAACAACTTTGTTTGAATGTGTTTGACTTTCATTTGACTCAAATAGCTTTATTTGATTGCGTTTGACTTTCATTTGATACAATTAGCTTTGTAGAACGTATTTGACTTTCATTTGATTCAAATAGCTTTGTTTGAATGTGTTTGACTTTCATTTGATTCAATTAGCTTTGTAGAATGTATTTGACTTTCATTTAAGTCAAATAACTTTGTTTGACTGTGTTTGACTTTCATTTGTTTCAATTTGCTTTGTAGAATGTATTTGACTTTCATTTTCTTCAAATAGCTTTGTATGAATGTGTTTGACTTTCATTTGATTCAATTAGCTTTGTAGAATGTATTTGACATTCATTTAATTAAAATAGCTTTGTTTGAATGTGTTTGACTTTCATTTGATTCAATTAGCTTTGTTTGAATGTGTTTGACTTTCATTTGATTCGATTAGCTTTGTAGAATGTATTTGACTTTCATTTGATTCAAATAGCTGTGTTTGAATGTGTTTGACTTTCAATTGATTCAATTAGCTTTGTAGAATGTGTTTCACTGTCATTTGATTCAAATAGCTTTGTTTGAATGTGTTTGAATTTCATTTAGATCAATTTGCTTTGTAGAATGCATTTCACTTTCATTTGATTTATATAGCTTTGTTTGAATGTGTTTGACTTTCATTTAAATTAAAAAGCTTTTTTTGAATGTGTTTGACTTTCATTTGATTTAAAAGGCTTTGTTTGAATGTGTTTGACTTTCATTTGATTCAATTAGCTTTGTAGAATGTATTTTACTTTTATTTGATTTAATTTGCTTTGTTTGAATTTATTTGACTCTCATTTGATTCAAATAGCTTTGTTTGAATGTGTTTGACTTTCATTTGATTCAATTAGCTTTGTAGAATGTATTTGACTTTCATTTGATTCAAATAGCTTTATTTGAATGTGTTTGACTTTCATTTGATTCAATTAGCTTGGTAGAATGTATTTGACTTTCATTTGATTAAAACAGCTTTGTTTGAATGTGCTTGACTGTCATTTGATTCAATTAGCTTTGTTTGAATGTGTTTGACTTTCATTTGATTCAATTAGCTTTGTTGAATGTATTTGACTCTCATTTGATTCAATTAGCTTTGTTTGAATGTGTTTGACTTTCATTTAATTCAATTAGCTTTGTAGAATGTATTTGACTCTCATTTGATTCAAATAGCTTTGTTTGAATGCGTTTAACTTTCATTTGATTCAATTAGCTTTGTAGAATACATTTCACTTTCATTTAATTTAAACAACTTTGTTTGAATGTGTTTTGATTAGGGGATTTTGCTCCTACCAATCGGAATGCGCCACGTGGGCCAATCAGGACCTGCCAAGTGTCCCCTAGTTGGAACTGTCAGGGCTTGCCACGTGCCACGCGCTTATTCGTCCACCTTGGACCTGTTATGTCACGACATGTGGCATACTCCATGCCTAATGGAGAAACCGGCCACCCAGGCCCAACTTCCGAGGGAAGCCCAATCGGCCCTAGGTTTACCTAAACCTAGGATGGGCACGTTTCCCAAGGTTATAAATACCTCACTTAATCCTCATTAAGGGAAAAAACAGAACAGAAACATTACGGAACACACTAATAACCGGCTGATCTCGCTAACAAAGCAGATTAACTACATTAAACACTCTCACCTAGAGAGACCTTATTACTTTAATTTCCGCATTAATTACTCCTTAATCAGGTACTAACTTGACCGTTGGAGGCGGAGCTCACAGGAGTCTCCGTTATTTTGCAGGTACAGGCGTCCGATTCCAGTCTCGGAATTGTAACTCTCCCGCACGACATCAGAAAACCCCGAAACATTTGGCGCCGTCTGTGGGGAGAGTACTTCAGAGATGGCATCCAAGTCTGTACCGACTCTTGAAGAGAGGCGTCCCCTAAACGACCCTCAAGTTCAGTCGGACCATGACACCGAAAGTGAATTTGAAGTTGAAACTCATACACCTCCAGACGGGACCCTAAGGGCCCGACGTACCCGTCATACCGAAAGGAGGGAACGGGAGCATCTTCAAACAAGAAGCGAGCCAGCAGGCGCACCGCCTGCTCGGCAACAGCCGACTGATGGGTCTACTCCCATCACAAGGAACGAACTCATGACCTTCATGAGGGACTTCAAGGGAGAGATTCAAGAGTTGATCAACAAGAAGCCGCCTGCTTCAGTCAAGGAGCAGTCGGCCAAGAAACCCTCCACTTCACTGAAGAGGAAGCCAGTTCAAGGGCGAGAGGCGACTCCTCATCCTAAATCTAGGAAGCGGGAACCACCTGCCCTTGATTTCACAAAATTCCGTTATCCTACAGGAAATAGGAAACCGGTTCGTCATATTCAGGCGGACGGGTCAAAGCAAACATTCACAGATGCTCGGCTACTGCTAGAGCAGAAGAAGAGTGACCGATTGTCAGAGTCGGCTTCTACTTCTAACTTTCAAGACAGTTTGCGAAATGCCTCGATGAGGCATACTCAATCGTACCATGAGAGTCTGTCAGGCGGCACCTCCCGTCAGTCCGGCTTTCATAGTGCCCAGGCGGTACCAAACTTACCATTTGTGCCGCAACAACAGTATTTTATGCAGCCACCTCCATTTGGTGGACCTACAGCAAAAAACGTCCAACCTATGGACTGGCAGCTACGGTTGCTTAGACTTGGTGAACAGCCGTCGGCCTTCTCCAAGGAAATTACTGAAGCCGCTCAGCCGGCCAAAGTGAAAAATGTACTAGTAGGCGCCTATGACGGCACTACTAACCCAGAAGACCATCTGATGGCATTCACCAACCTGATGTACCTTCAAGGGTTGGATGATCCCACTTGGTGCAAGTGTTTCCCAGCGACTCTCAAAGGAATCGCACAGCAATGGTTCGGCAACCTGCCGACTGGTTGTGTAAATAGCTTCAGGACGCTTGCTTACTTATTTGCCTCCAACTTCGCCATGAACATCCCTGCGAAGAAAACGACCCTTGATTTGGGAACAATTCAGCAGGGCGAGAAGGAGGGGCTTCGTTCTTACATCAGGCGGTTTAACCTGATGAGAATACAGATTCAAGGGTTACCGGATGAGGTAGCTTATACCGACTTTTTTAGAGGTCTGAAAGACGGGTCTACCTTCAAATTTGATTTGGTTCGAAAAAGGGTGGCGACTCTTCAAGAGGCCTTGATTGAAGCAGAAGCCTATATACAGGCGACTGATCTGTGTACGATAAAACAGTCGGACGGGAAAAGGTTCGACAAAAGAGAAGGACGACAGAAACAGTCGTCAAACAAAGATGAGAAAAGAAAAGAGGTCTGGGCGGCTGATTCCTCTAAACAGCCGGCCCAGAAAAAGAAAAAAGAATTCAAACCATACTCCCCAAAGTATGCGTTTAATAAGGATAACCAGTTTATCCTAAAAGAAATCGAGGGACGGATCTTAATTGAGAAGCCGGTCCCCATGAAGGGTTCTGCAAACAACCGGAACCAAGATAAAATCTGTGCTTATCATGATGACGTTGGTCATCACACCAATGACTGCATCAGTCTTATGCGGTACCTAGACCGCCTGGCTGAGCAAGTTGATCTTGACACTTATGTCAAGAAATCTACGGGGAACACTTCCTCAAGAAAGCTTTCGGACAAAAAGAATCAACAGGCCGACAGCTCCGATACAGATGATGCAGTCGTCTACACCATTGCAGGTGGCTTCTCAGGAGGCGGCCCCACTATTAGGGGCAACAAAGATAATATAAGGCGGTTAGATGTAAATTCCGTTCACCAAGAACGGTCGTCCAAATATACATTTCCTGAGATTGTCATCACTGAAGAGGATCTAGGAGGGGTAAGGGGGCCGCATGACGACCCTCTCGTTATTGAATGTAAAGTGGCCAACCAGAGAGTTGGCCGAATCCTCATAGATACCGGGAGCTCCTCAGATCTCATCAGCAGCAAATGTCTGTCGAAACTGAAATATCAGACTGACTGCCAACATCCGGCCTCCCACCCTTTAATAGGGTTTGGAGGAGGAGTCGTCCACCCACTGGGACGAGTAGATTTACCCATTCTCCTGGGCGAAAAAGGGGAAGGACGACACATGGTAGTCCGGTTCCTAGTAGTAGAGGAACTCTCGGCCTACAACATGATTCTGGGTCGACCAACCCTGAATAATTCCAAGGCTGTTATAATCCCGTCTCTTATGTTGCTCAAGTTTGAGAGGGATAATGGAACAGTCGGCTCCCTAAGGGGAGATCAGAGGATGGCCCGAGAGTGCTATCTCTCGGATGTCAAGCCCACTGTTATGGCCACTGGGTCAAGTGGTGAAAAAACAGACCTTGACAATGTCAAGGAGAGTGCGCCTGTTCAAGAAGCAGGCGGCAAAAAGAGAAAGGCGTCCCAGACAGAGTCCGCAAGAAAAGCAAGGAAATAGCAATCATTGGCAGAGGAGCGGCCGGATGAGTTCCGCCCTCAGCCAGCTGGTGAGCATGCGGACCTGATCTTAGACGACTCACGTCCTGACCGAACAGTCAAAGTTGGAACGATTGCTCTGAGAAACCTTGGTGACGACTTTCACAACCTATTGAAAGAATACAAGGACATCTTTGCATTTGAAGTCCATGAAATGCCAGGCATTAGTCCTGATCTGGCGGTACATAAACTCGCTGTGGATCCGAAAAAGAAGCCGGTACGGCAAAAGAAGCGGAACCATGGCGAAGAAAGAAGTCAGGCGGCAGCCGCCGAAGTTAAAAAATTACTTGATGCAGGGTTCATTCGGCAATGTTACTTCCCAGACTGGGTTGCAAATGTGGTGCTTGTTAAAAAGCCGAATGGCACCTGGCGAATGTGTGTTGACTACACAGACTTAAACAAGGCGTGCCCCAAAGACAGTTACCCTCTGCCTAAAATTGATAACCTGGTCGACTCAACAGCTGGCCATGCCTTGATGAGTTTCATGGACGCCTATTCAGGTTTCCATCAAATTCCCTTATGGAAGAAAGATCAGGAGAAGACGGCCTTCGTCACGGATCAGGGGTTATACTGTTACACGGTCATGCCGTTTGGTCTTAAGAATGCCCCGGCTACCTTCCAACGAATGATAAACACAGTGTTCTTTGATCAGATTGGGAGAAACGTCGAGGCATATATTGATGATATGATTGTCAAGACTAAACTTCAGAAAGATCATCTGTCGGACCTCCGAGAAACTTTCGCCACACTCAGGCGGCACCATGTCATGCTCAATCCCAAGAAATGTGTATTTGGAGTTGAGTCTGGGGAATTTCTCGGATTCCTTATCAATCAGAGAGGAATAGAAGCGAACCCTGAGAAGGTGCAGGCGGTCATTGACATGCAGTCGCCTCGTACCATCCGAGAGGTTCAGAAGTTAACAGGTTGTCTGGCGGCCTTGGGAAGATTTCTAAGCCGATCAGGCGACAAATGCCTATACTTTTTCCAGGCAATTAAGAAAAAGGCAAGGTTTGAATGGGGGCCGGATGCTGAGGCCGCCTTCCAGAAATTAAAAGTTCACTTACATTCCTTGCCGAGGCTGGTCAGCCCTTTGCCCAAAGAGGTTCTCTACATGTACCTGGCCGTCTCTGATCATGCGTTAAGCGCTGTTCTCCTTGCTGAAAGGGACGGCTATCAGCTCCCGGTCTACTTTGTCAGTCACGTACTGAAAAATGCCGAGTTGCGGTATCCCCTAGTGGAGAAATTTGGTCTTGCACTCTTCATGGCTGTTAAAAAATTGAAGCCCTACTTTTTGGCACATACAATCGTCGTGTATACAGACCAACCTATCAAGCGGCCGCTGACCATCATGGAGTCGTCAAGCCGAATGATCAAATAGGCCATAGAAATATAGAGCCTCGAAGTTACTTTCGAGCCTAGAAAAGCAGTGAAGGGGCAAGCCTTTGCTGACTTTATTGTAGAGATGACTCGTCCTCCTGACTCTCAAGTTCCAGACCAAGTATGGAAGGTATATGTGGACGGAAGCTCTACTTCAAATGGTTGTGGAGCAGGCGTCATATGTCAGTCGCCAGAGGGCGACAGGTTTGAGTATGCTCTACGCTTCAGTTTTCAGGCTTCAAACAATGAGGCAGAATGTGAAGCTTTACTAGCCGGGATCCGCATGTGCAAGGCGGCAGGGGCAAGAAAAATAGACGCCTGTTCCGATTCACAATTGATAGTGAGTCAGTACAATGGCGAATACGAAGCAACCCATCCGGCCATGATCAAGTATTTACAGGCGGTCCGACAAGCAGCCGGCTCCCTTGAGGATTTCCATCTGATCCAAGTGCCGAGATCAGAAAACAACCAGGCGGATGCACTGTCAAAATTAGCATCATCCGCCTCCTCTGATACTCCTCGAACTGTTTTTTGGGAAGTAATGGAGAAGAGAAGCATCGAGGAAAACCCTATTGGAATCCTAGACAGAAGCTCAACATGGATGGATCCAATCAGGGCATATCTGGCAAATGGTACCCTGCCGGATGATCATCAACAGGCGACAGCACTGAAAAAACGAGCCACCAGTTTTGAAATAATAAAGGGAGAACTTCACAAAAAGAGGTACCTTCAACCCTTCTTAAAGTGTGTTACTCCAGAAAAAGGGACGAGAGATACTAGATGATCTTCACTCTGGTTACTGTGCTTCTCATATAGGTGGTAGGATGCTTGCTCAAAGGGCAAGGCGGCAGGGCTACTTTTGGCCTACTTTGGAAGCAGATGCAATGGAGATGGTGAAAAAATGTGACAAGTGCCAAAGGTTTGGCAAACTAATTCACCGTCCGGCTACTGACCTCACTACCATTCACAGCCCACTACCGTTTGCTAAGTGGGTCATGGACATTCTGGGTCCATATACGCCTGCTACAGGCGGAAGGAGGTACATACTTGTTGCCGTCGACTACTTCACTAAATGGGTAGAGGCGGAGGCTGTAAAGGGAATCAAGACGAAAGATGTAATTTCATTCATTTGGAAAAATGTCATCACTTGGTTCGGGGTTCCCATGTCTATGGTTTTTGATAATGGTCCCCAATTTGAGACGCATGTTCTCAAAAGCTGGTTGGGTGACCAAGGAATTGCAAACTACTTTGCATCTGTCGGCCGTCCACAAGCAAACGGCCAGGTGGAAGCCTTTAATAAAATCATCTCAGACGGTCTCAAGAAAAAGATTGAACGAGCAGGCGGCCTATGGGCGGATGAACTACCACATGTTCTCGGGCCATTAGGACGACTGAAAAAGGGGCGACTGGAGAAACTCCATTCCTCCTAACTTACGGTGCGGAAGCTGTTCTTCCAATAGAACACTACGAGCCGACTCTTCGAGTAATGCTATATGACGAAGAGGCAAACTGGGAAGCCATGCGCCTGGCATTAGACTCACTTCCTGAAAAGAGGGGCAATGCTGTCTTGCGCCATGAGATCTATCGCCTGAGAATGACTAGATCATACAACAAAAAAGTACACAGGCGTCCACTCAAAGTAGGGGACTTTGTACTTAGAAAAATGGAAGCAGTTGGTAGGGCTAATGAGTCTGGCAAACTAACTCCCAACTGGGAAGGACCCTACCGAATCTATGAGGAAGTCAGGGAGGTACCTACCGTCTGGAAACACCAGACGGACAACCGTTGCCTCGAACTTGGAATGTAGATAATCTTAAAAAATATTTCTTTTGAATGATGTAAAGTAAAGAGCTACTTAATAAAAGTTTGCACTTACTATTCAATTTTGTATTACGAGGGGCATGTCGTCTGTACCTTTACAGTCGGCTACTCTCCATTGAATTTTACACTCTATCTTCAGAGGGGCATGCCGTCTGTACCTTTACAGTCGGCTACTCTCCATTGAGTATTTCACTCACAATAGGGGCATGTCGCCTGGGCATATAGTCGGCTACTCTCCATAAGAAGATGGCCGACTGGTTCCAAGCACATAGCCACCCCCCTAATACTTAGCTAAAAAGATTAGGGCCTGGCCGACCCTGTGCCTAACAGGCGGCTACCCTTCTTTTACTTAGCACCTACGTTCACCAAGAACTTACCAAGGCCACAGGCCGAATGATCAGACCAGGCGCCAAGCCAACTGATCAAATCTACAAAACTAATACGACCTGTCCCAACATCATAGCAGGCGTCCGACGGCATCCCTCCGGATGAAATTCGTCGCAGAGAGCAGCTCCCTTTTGGGTGGAACATTGTTCTATAAACTAATTACACGGCACCTATACGACTGTCCCCAAGGGCAACCACGTAGCCGTTTTTGAGACAAGGATAACTCTATCACTAACCAAACCAGTGGTAGCAGTTGACATCTGAGTCAGATGACCGCCTGTATTACTTGGGATAAATGCAGGGGGTACCTATTGAGTTAATAGCCAACATTGGCGAATCAAGGAGTCTAGCCGGCCTACGCCGCCTGGTACCTCTACTTCTCAAACAAAAGTGACGGAGTTAACTCCAACGTTAACTCATAGTCACTCCCTCAAATTTGGTATGGAACCTAAAAGGTTTGAGTCGTCCGCCTATTTTTAACAAACAGGGGCACTCAAATCCCTATTCCTACTAGGTAACCTATTGAGTTAATAGCCAACAAACATTGGCAAATCAAGGGGATCAGCCGGCCTCCGCCGCCTGGTACCTCTACTACTCAATCTAGATTGTGACGGAGACTAAGTAACTCCTATGTTAACTTAATAGTCACTCAAACTTAGTATGGAGCCTAAAAGGTATGAGTCGTCCGCCTGTTTTTAATAAACAGGGGCTCTCAACCACTACTCTTGCTAGGTTAACAAATTATGAGTTAAAAGCAACAACATTGGCAATAAAGGGAAACAACCGGTACCCGCCGCTTGTTATCTTTACTACTCAATTCCTTGGCGACTAGGTAATACTCTATTTACTTGGTAAGACCACTTTCCTACTTGGTTAAAATTACAAAAAGACAGGCACGCCTGCCTAAAAAGGATCCAGACAAAATAGTTCGAATACCGATTGAATAAATGGCCGACTGATCGTCTATCCTGGAAACAGACAACCAGTCGTCCAGGGGCATAGGCGGCGTACTAACTATCCGTACCTGTCTGCAACGTTCGGCCATGTACAACAGTCGGTCTAGTAAACAATGGGATATTAGATATGGAATACTTGGACAAATTTGAAGCAAAAAAAAATTCATTGCAAACAAAAATTCATTAAAAATAAGCCGGTCATTAAAGACCAGCAAAATATTCAAAGCCCCGGCCCCCTGGCCGGGTAAATACAAAGCTAACGGCACGCAGGCCGTGGAAAGAATACATTAAGCTTAAGAAGGGGGCAGTTCAGTATTAGCAGCTGCCGCCTGGTCAGCACTCTTCTTGTTGGACTCGGCTTCAGCTGCATCCTTTTTTGATGCCTTACCCCCAAGTGGCACAAGCGCCACAACCGGCTCCTCCTCCTCCTCCAACGCTTCTCCCAACGCCTCTTCTTCAGCAGCCGCCAGGATCTCTTGATTATATGTTTCCGAACACTGGCGGTACGTTCTTTCCCAAGAGGCAAAGTCGGCATTGGGGAACAGGCGGCCCCAGGTCATGCGCTAGATTTGAGCGGAGTCTTCCATCATCTCCCGGACGAGCTCTTTCTTCTCTTGCTCGGCCTTTTCCGAGAGCTCTTGGGTAAGACTCTTCTCTTGGCTCACCAGGCGTTCTTTTACGCTTGCCAAGGATTTCTCCATGGCTTCGTAAGAGTACATTTTTAGGCGAAGAGGTTTCAGCTCAGCCTTAAGATTTGTGATGGTCGCCTCCAGCTCGTCATTCTTCTTCTGGGCCGCCTCTAACTGAGCCCGAACAGCGGCGGTAGCCTGCGCCTGATAATAAAGAATATCAATGGTCAGTACTTCATTTTGGGCAATTTGAAACATTGCCTTATCACAGTCAGAGGCGGCCATAGCTTTTGTAGCCTTTACCTCTTTGTTCTTCCGATCAAGCGGCTTGCGAAGGCCGTTAACTCGGAGCAGGGCCTAAGTACAAAAAAAAAACAGGCATCAGTTTCCAAACAAAAAAGATAACAGGCGTCCTGGAATTCAAATACTCAAAAAGTATACCTCAGCAAGGACCCCTGCAATCCTATCAAGGTCAAGGGTGCCGACACCCCTGACCGTCTCCCTTTCAGATGGAGGAACTACTTTGATCATGGACTTGGCTACCTCTACCAAGTCAGGCCCCAGAGGGCCGGCTGCATCAAGCGTAAAAAAGCAAGTTAGACCTAGTCAAGAAGGAAGCAAGTGTAAAAGTTTTTACAAGTAATTGTCCATACTTCTAGGCGGCCCCGCCGGAGTTTTAGAAGAAGTGGCCGGCTGCTTCTCAGCCGCCACTGTTTTCCTGGAAGACCCAGGAGAGCTTGCAACAGTCGTCCTCCGGGCCTTGGGGTCCGGCTGTTGCGAGGAAGAAGCTCTTGGAGTGCCCGACTGAAAAAAAAAAAAAAAAAAAGAGAGTTAGTATATGCATAAGACAACTCCTAAAAGAGGAAGAGTTTCGAAGCCTACCAAGGGTGCCCCCTTGTTGGGGGAGTCGGTACAAGACTGTTGCATGAGAGAGGCCCGCAACATGGCCGCCGCAGTCTTGGATGCTGTTATTTTACTCATGGCGTCAGCTGCAAAAAATAAACAGCAAAGTTAGTAAAAATCCCAAGTAAACAAGGCGTGAAAAAACAGAGTATTTGTCAGGCCGGCTACCTCTAGAGCACCGAATGCTGAGGCCACAGGCGGCCAAAAAGTACTCGTCATAGAGCCACTTGAAGCTCGGGACGCAGTTTAGGGGTACTTGCTCTCGTACCCCTGAAGTAGTGTTCACCCTAGTCTCTACTTTGAAGAGTCCTTTGTCTAGGATCTCTTTTTTAGCCTTTGGGGGAACAGGCGGCATGCTGCGGCCGCCTGCGAGAAGAGGCGGATCCCTATTCCACTTGTTAAAGCGTTTGTTCAGCTCCGTGTCTGAACCCTCGATGATAAGGAAGGTGTTCCGCTAATCCTTCCATTTGTTCGCCTTACCTCTCGTCATGAGGTAGCCCCTATGGCTTGTTAATTGATACCAGCCGGTACCTCCCGACTTAGGGGTCCGGCTGAGATAGTTCATGTGGGCGAAAGCCTCAAAGCTTGGCTCCACCCCGTACATTTCGCACCCGGCCACATAGCCGAGTACGTTTACCCAAGAGTTGGGGGCTAACTGCCATAACCCCAAATCATACCCATCTAAAATCCGCTGAACAGCCGGATGTAATGGGAAGTGCAGTCCAGCTTTGATGGCCGCCACATAGCAGCCAAAGCAGCCGTCATCATAGCTGGTACCAGCCGGCCAGACGACAGTGTCTTCTGGATCCGGCACGAACAGTAAAAATCCGGGGCCCATTCTGTGGTTAGCTATAAAGCTCTCCACTTTGTCTTGCATGGCTGCGATCCGGCCCCGGGGTACCGTGCAGTAGTAGGGGGTGTTTTCCTCTCTGTAAGAGGCGGACGGCTCCGCCCAATTGCCCCCCTTCTCAACTGCATGAGAAAGCCTCGCCTCTTGTAGGCGGCTGTTTCTTTCTTCCGAGCCTGGAGAAGCGTGGCCAGAAGAGCTGGACTCGGACTCGTCCTCTGACGAGTCCGAAGAGGACGACTCCTCCCCTCTCCCAGAGGGGCCCGCCTCCTCTCCCTTAGAAGGAGCAGGAGGAAAATTAGATATATCAACGGTGAAATGGGAAGGGACCACCTTGACCCCTCCCTCAGAACTGTCGGCTTGGCAGCCGCCTCGTTTCACTTCTACATCTGGCGCCTGGTCATATGTTTCACTAATGAGCACCCTTTGGGAGGAGCCGTCCGAGTTTGAGATCATAGCAGTCTTTTTTGTTCTGGCCATCACGTTCTGCATAGACACAGATACAGTCGGACTTTGTATAAAGGGCAAAGATGGGTCCAGAAAAGGGCAGGCGGCACTCTTAGTCCTAGATTCAGCCGTCCCCGGTGACCGGCTGATCACTAACTTAGGTCGTGTCGTGTGCTTCCGTGGTGCCATTTTAAAAAATAAAAAGAAAATTAAGAGTAAGAGAACTGAGTTACCTGAACGAGTGACGGTTGATGAAGTTCTGGAAATCCGGTGCAGTCGGCTTGTCAGGACAGGCGGTAGGCAGAAAAAGTCCAAAATGTCAGAGCAAGTTCAGGGGTCCGAATGTTCTCAAATAGTTCTCAAAGTGTGAAAATGACTCAAGGCAACTCTCCCTTATATAGGCGAAGTGAGAAGGCAAAGGGTCACTTCCAGAATTCAAAATTTGGGCAGGAAAATCTCTCGTCCATTCGCCGACTGACACCTGTAGCAGGCCGTCGCCCGTTACAGTGCGACACCTGTCACAGGTAACACGTGACCAATCACGTGCCACCTGTGAGGGGCAAATGATTAGGGGATTTTGCTCCTACCAATCGGAATGCGCCACGTGGGCCAATCAGGACCTGCCAAGTGTCCCCTAGTTGGAACTGTCAGGGCTTGCCACGTGGCACGCGCTTATTCGTCCACCTTGGACCTGTTATGTCACGACATGTGGCATACTCCATGCCTAATGGAGAAACCGGCCACCCAGGCCCAACTTTCGAGGGAAGCCCAATCGGCCCTAGGTTTACCTAAACCTAGGATGGGCACGTTTCCCAAGGTTATAAATACCTCCCTTAATCCTCATTAAGGAGAAAACAGAACAAAAACATTACGGAACACACTAATAACCGGCTGATCTCGCTAACAAAGCAGATTAACCACATTAAACACTCTCACCTAGAGAGACCTTATTACTTTAATTTCCGCATTAATTACTCCTTAATCAGGTACTAACTTGACCGTTGGAGGCGGAGCTCACAAGAGTCTCCGTTATTTTGCAGGTACAGGCATCCGGTTCCAGTCTCGGAATTGTAACTCTCCCGCAGGACATCAGAAAACCCCGAAACATGTTTGACTTTCATTTGAATTAAATAGCTTTATTTGATTGCGTTTGACTTTCATTTGATACAATTAGCTTTGTAGAACGTATTTGACTTTCATTTGATTCAAATAGCTTTGTTTGAATGTGTTTGACTTTCAATTGATTCAATTAGCTTTGTAGAATGTATTTTACTGTCATTTGATTCAAATAGCTTTGTTTGAATGTGTTTGAATTTCATTTAATTCAATTTGCTTTGTAGAATGCATTTCACTTTCATTTGATTTATATAGCTTTGTTTGAATGTGTTTGACTTTCATTTAAATTAAAAATCTTTTTTTGAATGTGTTTGACTTTCATTTGATTTAAAAGACTTTTTTTGAATGTGTTTGACTTTCATTTGAATCAATTAGCTTTGTAGAATTTATTTTACTTTTATTTTATTTAATTAGCTTTGTTTGAATTTATTTGACTCTCATTTGATTCAAATAGCTTTGTTTGAATGTGCTTGACTTTCATTTGATTCAATTAGCTTTGTAGAATGTATTTAACTTTCATTTGATTCAAATAGCTTTATTTGAATGTGTTTGACTTTCATTTGATTCAATTAGCTTTGTAGGATGTATTTGACTTTCATTTGATTTGAAATCTTTGTTTGAATGTGTTTGACTTTCATTTGATTCAATTAGCTTTGTTTGAATGTGTTTGACTTTAATTTAATTCAATTAGCTTTGTAGAATGTATTAGACTTTTATTTGATTTAATTAGCTTTGTTTGAATGTATTTGACTCTCATTTGATTCAAATAGCTTTCTTTGAATGTGTTTGACTTTCATTTGATTCAAATAGCTTTGTTTGAATGTGTTTTACTTTCATTTGATTCAATTAGCTTTGTAGAATGTATTTGACTTTCATTTGATTAAAACAGCTTTGTTTGAATGTGCTTGACTTTCATTTGATTCAATTAGCTTTGTTTGAATGTGTTTGACTTTCATTTGATTCAATTAGCTTTGTTGAATGTATTTGACTCTCATTTGATTTAATTAGCTTTGTTTGAATGTGTTTGACTTTCATTTGATTCAATTAGCTTTGTAGAATGTATTTGACTCTCATTTGATTCAAATAGCTTTGTTTGAATGCGTTTAACTTTCATTTGATTCAATTAGCTTGGTAGAATACATTTCACCTTCATTTAATTTAAACAACTTTGTTTGAATGTGTTTGACTTTCATTTGACTCAAATAGCTTTATTTGATTGCGTTTGACTTTCATTTGATACAATTAGCTTTGTAGAACGTATTTGACTTTCATTTGATTCAAATAGCTTTGTTTGAATGTGTTTGACTTTCATTTGATTCAATTAGCTTTGTAGAATGTATTTTACTTTCATTTGAGTCAAATAACTTTGTTTGACTGTGTTTGACTTTCATTTGTTTCAATTTGCTTTGAAGAATGTATTTGACTTTAATTTTCTTCAAATAGCTTTGTTTGAATGTGTTTGACTTTCATTTGATTCAATTAGCTTTGTAGAATGTATTTGACATTCATTTAATTAAAATAGCTTTGTTTGAATGTGTTTGACTTTCATTTGATTCAATTAGCTTTGTTTGAATGTGTTTGACTTTCATTTGATTCAATTAGCTTTGTAGAATGTATTTGACTTTCATTTGATTCAAATAGCTGTGTTTGAATGTGTTTGACTTTCAATTGATTCAATTAGCTTTGTAGAATGTATTGACTTTCATTTGATTCAAATTGCTTTATTTGAATGTGTTTGACTTTCATTTGATTCAATTAGTTTAGTAGAATGTATTTGACTTTCATTTGATTAAAACAGCTTTGTTTCAATGTGCTTGACTTTCATTTGATTCAATTAGCTTTGTTTGAATGTGTTTGACTTTCATTTGATTCAATTAGCTTTGTTGAATGTATTTCACTCTCATTTGATTTAATAAGCTTTGTTTGAATGTGTTTGACTTTCATTTGATTCAATTAGCTTTGTAGAATGTATTTGACTCTCATTTGATTCAAATAGCTTTGTTTGAATGCGTTTAACTTTCATTTGATTCAATTAGCTTTGTAGAATACATTTCACTTTCATTTAATTTAAACAACTTTGTGTGAATGTGTTTGACTTTCATTTGACTCAAATAGCTTTATTTGATTGCGTTTGACTTTCATTTGATACAATTAGCTTTGTAGAACGTATTTGACTTTCATTTGATTCAAATAGCTTTGTTTGAATGTGTTTGACTTTCATTTGATTCAATTAGCTTTGTAGAATGTATTTTACTTTCATTTGAGTCAAATAACTTTGTTTGACTGTGTTTGACTTTCATTTGTTTCAATTTGCTTTGTAGAATGTATTTGACTTTCATTTTCTTCAAATAGCTTTGTTTGAATGTGTTTGACTTTCATTTGATTCAATTAGCTTTGTAGAATGTATTTGACATTCATTTAATTAAAATAGCTTTGTTTGAATGTGTTTGACTTTCATTTGATTCAATTAGCTTTGTTTGAATGTGTTTGACTTTCATTTGATTCAATTAGCTTTGTAGAATGTATTTGACTTTCATTTGATTCAAATAGCTGTGTTTGAATGTGTTTGACTTTCAATTGATTCAATTACCTTTGTAGAATGTGTTTGACTGTCATTTGATTCAAATAGCTTTGTTTGAATGTGTTTGAATTTCATTTAGATCAATTTGCTTTGTAGAATGCATTTCAATTTCATTTGATTTATATAGCTTTGTTTGAATGTGTTTGACTTTCATTTAAATTAAAAAGCTTTTTTTGAATGTGTTTGACTTTCATTTGATTTAAAAGGCTTTGTTTGAATGTGTTTGACTTTCATTTGATTCAATTAGCTTTGTAGAATGTATTTTACTTTTATTTGATTTAATTAGCTTTGTTTGAATTTATTTGACTCTCATTTGATTCAAATAGCTTTGTTTGAATGTGTTTGACTTTCATTTTATTCAATTAGCTTTGTAGAATGTATTTGACTTTCATTTGATTCAAATAGCTTTATTTGAATGTGTTTGACTTTCATTTGATTCAATTAGCTTTTTAGGATGTATTTGACTTTCATTTGATTTGAAATCTTTGTTTGAATGTGTTTGACTTTCATTTGATTCAATTAGCTTTGTTTGAATGTGTTTGACTTTAATTTAATTCAATTAGCTTTGTAGAATGTATTAGACTTTTATTTGATTTAATTAGCTTTGTTTGAATGTATTTGACTCTCATTTGATTCAAATAGCTTTCTTTGAATGTGTTTGACTTTCATTTGATTCAAATAGCTTTGTTTGAATGTGTTTTACTTTCATTTGATTCAATTAGCTTTGTAGAATGTATTTGACTTTCATTTGATTAAAACAGCTTTGTTTCAATGTGCTTGACTTTTATTTGATTCAATTAGCTTTGTTTGAATGTGTTTGACTTTCATTTGATTCAATTAGCTTTGTTGAATGTATTTGACTCTCATTTGATTCAATTAGCTTTGTTTGAATGTGTTTGACTTTCATTTGATTCAATTAGCTTTGTAGAATGTATTTGACTCTCATTTGATTCAAATAGCTTTGTTTGAATGCGTTTAACTTTCATTTGATTCAATTAGCTTTGTAGAATACATTTCACTTTCATTTAATTTAAACAACTTTGTTTGAATGTGTTTGACTTTCATTTGACTCAAATAGCTTTATTTGATTGCGTTTGACTTTCATTTGATACAATTAGCTTTGTAGAACGTATTTGACTTTCATTTGATTCAAATAGCTTTGTTTGAATGTGTTTGACTTTCATTTGATTCAATTAGCTTTGTAGAA
Organism: Chenopodium quinoa; assembly: GCF_001683475.1. Classification (NCBI taxonomy): domain Eukaryota; kingdom Viridiplantae; phylum Streptophyta; class Magnoliopsida; order Caryophyllales; family Amaranthaceae; genus Chenopodium; species Chenopodium quinoa. Next base: position 103,322 of record NW_018744974.1, on the reverse strand, counting down.
TGTATTTTACTTTCATTTGAGTCAAATAACTTTGTTTGACTGTGTTTGACTTTCATTTGTTTCAATTTGCTTTGTAGAATGTATTTGACTTTCATTTTCTTCAAATAGCTTTGTTTGAATGTGTTTGACTTTCATTTAATTCAATTAGCTTTGTAGAATGTATTTGACATTCATTTAATTAAAATAGCTTTGTTTGAATGTGTTTGACTTTCATTTGATTCAATTAGCTTTGTTTGAATGTGTTTGACTTTCATTTGATGCAATTAGCTTTGTAGAATGTATTTGACTTTCATTTGATTCAAATAGCTGTGTTTGAATGTGTTTGACTTTCAATTGATTCAATTACCTTTGTAGAATGTGTTTGACTGTCATTTGATTCAAATAGCTTTGTTTGAATGTGTTTGAATTTCATTTAGATCAATTTGCTTTGTAGAATGCATTTCAATTTCATTTGATTTATATAGCTTTGTTTGAATGTGTTAGACTTTCATTTAAATTAAAAAGCTTTTTTTGAATGTGTTTGACTTTCATTTGATTTAAAAGGCTTTGTTTGAATGTGTTTGACTTTCATTTGATTCAATTAGCTTTGTAGAATGTATTTTACTTTTATTTGATTTAATTAGCTTTGTTTGAATTTATTTGACTCTCATTTGATTCAAATAGCTTTGTTTGAATGTGTTTGACTTTCATTTTATTCAATTAGCTTTGTAGAATGTATTTGACTTTCATTTGATTCAAATAGCTTTATTTGAATGTGTTTGACTTTCATTTGATTCAATTAGCTTGGTAGATGGTATTTGACTCTCATTAGATTCATATAGCTTTGTTTGAATGTTTTTGACTTTCATTTGATACAATTAGCTTTGTTGAACGTATTTGACATTCAATTGATTAAAATAGCTTTGTTTGAATGTATTTGACTTTCATTTGATTCAATTAGCTTTGTTTGAATGTGTTTGACTTTCATTTGATTCAATTAGCTTTGTAAAATGTATTTGACTGTCATTTGATTCAAATAGCTTTGTTTGAATGCGTTTGACTTTCATTTGATTCAATTAGCTTAGTAGAATGTATTTGACTTTCATTTGATTCAATTAGCTTTGTAGAATGTATTTGACTTACACTTGGTTCGAAAGCTTTGTTTGAATGTGATTGACTTTAATTTAATTATATGAGCTTATTTTGAATGTGTTTGACTTTAATTTAATTCGATTAGCTTATTTTGAATTAGCTTATTTAATTCAATTAGCTTTGAAGAATGTATTTGACTTCCATTTGATTCAATTAGCTTTTGTTTGAATGTGTTTGACTTTTATATGATTCAATTTGCTTTGTAGAATGTATTTGACTTTTATTTGATTTAATTAGCTTTGTTTGAATGTGTTTGACTTTCATTTGATTTAAAAGGCTTTGTTTGAATGTGTTTGACTTTCATTTGATTCAATTAGCTTGTAGAATGTATTTTACTTTTATTTGATTAAATTAGCTTTGTTTGAATTTATTTGACTCTCCTTTGATTCAAATAGCTTTGTTTGAATGTGTTTGACTTTCATTTGATTCAATTAGCTTTGTAGAATGTATTTGACTTTCATTTGATTCAAATAGCTTTGTTTGAATGTGTTTGAATTTCATTTAATTCAATTTGCTTTGTAGAATGCATTTGACTTTCATTTGATTTATATAGCTTTGTTTGAATGTGTTTGACTTTCATTTAAATTAAAAAGCTTTTTTTGAATGTGTTTGACTTTCATTTGATTTAAAAGGCTTTGTTTGAATGTGTTTGACTTTCATTTGATTCAATTAGCTTTGTAGAATGTATTTTACTTTTATTTGATTTAATTAGCTTTGTTTAAATTTATTTGACTCTCATTTGATTCAAATAGCTTTATTTGAATGTGTTTGACTTTCATTTGATTCAATTAACTTTGTAGAATGTATTTGACTTTCATTTGATGGAAATACCTTTATTTGAATGTGTTTGACTTTCATTTGATTCAAATAGCTTTGTAGAATGTATTAGACTTATATTTGATTTAATTAGCTTTGTTTAAATGTATTTGACTCTCATTTGATTCAAATAGCTTTCTTTGAATGTGTTTGACTTTCATTTGATTCAAATAGCTTTGTTTGAATGTGTTTTACTTTCATTTGATTCAATTAGCTTTGTAGAATGTATTTGACTTTCATTTGATTGAAATACCTTTGTTTGAATGTGCTTGACTTTCATTTGATTCAATTAGCTTTGTTTGAATGTGTTTGACTTTCATTTAATTCAATTAGCTTTGTTGAATGTATTTGACTCTCATTTGATTCAATTAGCTTTGTTTGAATGTGTTTGACTTTCATTTGATTCAATTAGCTTTGTAGAATGTATTTGACTCTTATTTGATTCAAATAGCTTTGTTTGAATGCGTTTAACTTTCATTTGATTCAATTAGCTTTGTAGAATACATTTCACTTTCATTTAATTTAAACAACTTAGTTTGAATGTGTTTGCCTTTCATTTCACTCGAATAGCTTTATTTGATATCGTTTGACTTTCATTTGATACAATTAGCTTTGTAGAACGTATTTGACTTTCATTTGATTCAAATAGCTTTGTTTGAATGTGTTTGAATTTCATTTAATTCAATTTGCTTTGTAGAATGCATTTCATTTTCATTTGATTTATATATTTTTGTTTGAATGTCCTTGACTTTCATTTAAATTAAAAAGCTTTTTTTGAATGTGTTTGACTTTCATTTGATTTAAATGACTTTTTTTGAATGTGTTTGACTTTCATTTGAATCAGTTAGCTTTGTAGAATTTATTTTACTTTTATTTTATTTAATTAGCTTTGTTTGAATTTATTTGACTCTCATTTGATTCAAATAGCTTTGTTTGAATGTGTTTGACTTTCATTTGATTCAAATAGCTTTGTTTGAATGTGTTTTACTTTCATTTGATTCAATTAGCTTTGTAGAATGTATTTGACTTTGATTTGATTAAAATAGCTTTGTTTGAATGTGCTTGACTTTCATTTGATTCAATTAGCTTTGTTTGAATGTGTTTGACCTTCATTTGATTCAATTAGCTTTGTTGAATGTATTTGACTGTCATTTGATTCAATTAGCTTTGTTTGAATATGTTTGACTTTCATTTGATTCAATTAGCTTTGTAGAATGTATTTGACTCTCATTTGATTCAAATAGCTTTGTTTGAGTGTGTTTGACTTTCATTTGTTTCAATTTGCTTTGTAGAATGTATTTGACTTTCATTTTCTTCAAATAGCTTTGTTTGAATGTGTTTGACTTTCATTTGATTCAATTAGCTTTGTAGAATGTATTTGACATTCATTTAATTAAAATAGCTTTGTTTGAATGTGTTTGACTTTCATTTGATTCAATTAGCTTTGTTTGAATGTGTTTGACTTTCATTTGATTCAATTAGCTTTGTAGAATGTATTTGACTTTCATTTGATTCAAATAGCTTTGTTTGAATGTGTTTGACTTTCAATTAATTCAATTAGCTTTGTAGAATGTGTTTGACTGTCATTTGATTCAAATAGCTTTGTTTAAATGTGTTTGAATTTCATTTAGATCAATTTGCTTTGTAGAATGCATTTCACTTTCATTTGATTTACATAGCTTTGTTTGAATGTGTTTGACTTTCATTTAAATTAAAAAGCTTTGTTTGAAGGTGTTTGACTTTCATTTGATTTAAAAGGCATTGTTTGAATGTGTTTGACTTTCATTTGATTCAATTAGCTTTGTTTGAATGTGTTTGACTTTCATTTGAATCAATTAGCTTTGTAGAATTTATTTTACTTTTATTTTATTTAATTAGCTTTGTTTGAATTTATTTGACTCTCATTTGATTCAAATAGCTTTGTTTGAATGTGCTTGACTTTCATTTGATTCAATTAGCTTTGTAGAATGTATTTAACTTTCATTTGATTCAAATAGCTTTATTTGAATGTGTTTGACTTTCATTTGATTCAATTAGCTTTGTAGGATGTATTTGACTTTCATTTGATTTGAAATCTTTGTTTGAATGTGTTTGACTTTCATTTGATTCAATTAGCTTTGTTTGAATGTGTTTGACTTTAATTTAATTCAATTAGCTTTGTAGAATGTATTAGACTTTTATTTGATTTAATTAGCTTTGTTTGAATGTATTTGACTCTCATTTGATTCAAATAGCTTTCTTTGAATGTGTTTGACTTTCATTTGATTCAAATAGCTTTGTTTGAATGTGTTTTACTTTCATTTGATTCAATTAGCTTTGTAGAATGTATTTGACTTTCATTTGATTAAAACAGCTTTGTTTGAATGTGCTTGACTTTCATTTGATTCAATTAGCTTTGTTTGAATGTGTTTGACTTTCATTTGATTCAATTAGCTTTGTTGAATGTATTTGACTCTCATTTGATTTAATTAGCTTTGTTTGAATGTGTTTGACTTTCATTTGATTCAATTAGCTTTGTAGAATGTATTTGACTCTCATTTGATTCAAATAGCTTTGTTTGAATGCGTTTAACTTTCATTTGATTCAATTAGCTTGGTAGAATACATTTCACCTTCATTTAATTTAAACAACTTTGTTTGAATGTGTTTGACTTTCATTTGACTCAAATAGCTTTATTTGATTGCGTTTGACTTTCATTTGATACAATTAGCTTTGTAGAACGTATTTGACTTTCATTTGATTCAAATAGCTTTGTTTGAATGTGTTTGACTTTCATTTGATTCAATTAGCTTTGTAGAATGTATTTTACTTTCATTTGAGTCAAATAACTTTGTTTGACTGTGTTTGACTTTCATTTGTTTCAATTTGCTTTGTAGAATGTATTTGACTTTCATTTTCTTCAAATAGCTTTGTTTGAATGTGTTTGACTTTCATTTGATTCAATTAGCTTTGTAGAATGTATTTGACATTCATTTAATTAAAATAGCTTTGTTTGAATGTGTTTGACTTTCATTTGATTCAATTAGCTTTGTTTGAATGTGTTTGACTTTCATTTGATTCAATTAGCTTTGTAGAATGTATTTGACTTTCATTTGATTCAAATAGCTGTGTTTGAATGTGTTTGACTTTCAATTGATTCAATTACCTTTGTAGAATGTGTTTGACTGTCATTTGATTCAAATAGCTTTGTTTGAATGTGTTTGAATTTCATTTAGATCAATTTGCTTTGTAGAATGCATTTCAATTTCATTTGATTTATATAGCTTTGTTTGAATGTGTTTGACTTTCATTTAAATTAAAAAGCTTTTTTTGAATGTGTTTGACTTTCATTTGATTTAAAAGGCTTTGTTTGAATGTGTTTGACTTTCATTTGATTCAATTAGCTTTGTAGAATGTATTTTACTTTTATTTGATTTAATTAGCTTTGTTTGAATTTATTTGACTCTCATTTGATTCAAATAGCTTTGTTTGAATGTGTTTGACTTTCATTTTATTCAATTAGCTTTGTAGAATGTATTTGACTTTCATTTGATTCAAATAGCTTTATTTGAATGTGTTTGACTTTCATTTGATTCAATTAGCTTTTTAGGATGTATTTGACTTTCATTTGATTTGAAATCTTTGTTTGAATGTGTTTGACTTTCATTTGATTCAATTAGCTTTGTTTGAATGTGTTTGACTTTAATTTAATTCAATTAGCTTTGTAGAATGTATTAGACTTTTATTTGATTTAATTAGCTTTGTTTGAATGTATTTGACTCTCATTTGATTCAAATAGCTTTCTTTGAATGTGTTTGACTTTCATTTGATTCAAATAGCTTTGTTTGAATGTGTTTTACTTTCATTTGATTCAATTAGCTTTGTAGAATGTATTTGACTTTCATTTGATTAAAACAGCTTTGTTTCAATGTGCTTGACTTTTATTTGATTCAATTAGCTTTGTTTGAATGTGTTTGACTTTCATTTGATTCAATTAGCTTTGTTGAATGTATTTGACTCTCATTTGATTCAATTAGCTTTGTTTGAATGTGTTTGACTTTCATTTGATTCAATTAGCTTTGTAGAATGTATTTGACTCTCATTTGATTCAAATAGCTTTGTTTGAATGCGTTTAACTTTCATTTGATTCAATTAGCTTTGTAGAATACATTTCACTTTCATTTAATTTAAACAACTTTGTTTGAATGTGTTTGACTTTCATTTGACTCAAATAGCTTTATTTGATTGCGTTTGACTTTCATTTGATACAATTAGCTTTGTAGAACGTATTTGACTTTCATTTGATTCAAATAGCTTTGTTTGAATGTGTTTGACTTTCATTTGATTCAATTAGCTTTGTAGAATGTATTTTACTTTCATTTGAGTCAAATAACTTTGTTTGACTGTGTTTGACTTTCATTTGTTTCAATTTGCTTTGTAGAATGTATTTGACTTTCATTTTCTTCAAATAGCTTTGTTTGAATGTGTTTGACTTTCATTTAATTCAATTAGCTTTGTAGAATGTATTTGACATTCATTTAATTAAAATAGCTTTGTTTGAATGTGTTTGACTTTCATTTGATTCAATTAGCTTTGTTTGAATGTGTTTGACTTTCATTTGATGCAATTAGCTTTGTAGAATGTATTTGACTTTCATTTGATTCAAATAGCTGTGTTTGAATGTGTTTGACTTTCAATTGATTCAATTACCTTTGTAGAATGTGTTTGACTGTCATTTGATTCAAATAGCTTTGTTTGAATGTGTTTGAATTTCATTTAGATCAATTTGCTTTGTAGAATGCATTTCAATTTCATTTGATTTATATAGCTTTGTTTGAATGTGTTAGACTTTCATTTAAATTAAAAAGCTTTTTTTGAATGTGTTTGACTTTCATTTGATTTAAAAGGCTTTGTTTGAATGTGTTTGACTTTCATTTGATTCAATTAGCTTTGTAGAATGTATTTTACTTTTATTTGATTTAATTAGCTTTGTTTGAATTTATTTGACTCTCATTTGATTCAAATAGCTTTGTTTGAATGTGTTTGACTTTCATTTTATTCAATTAGCTTTGTAGAATGTATTTGACTTTCATTTGATTCAAATAGCTTTATTTGAATGTGTTTGACTTTCATTTGATTCAATTAGCTTGGTAGATGGTATTTGACTCTCATTAGATTCATATAGCTTTGTTTGAATGTTTTTGACTTTCATTTGATACAATTAGCTTTGTTGAACGTATTTGACATTCAATTGATTAAAATAGCTTTGTTTGAATGTATTTGACTTTCATTTGATTCAATTAGCTTTGTTTGAATGTGTTTGACTTTCATTTGATTCAATTAGCTTTGTAAAATGTATTTGACTGTCATTTGATTCAAATAGCTTTGTTTGAATGCGTTTGACTTTCATTTGATTCAATTAGCTTAGTAGAATGTATTTGACTTTCATTTGATTCAATTAGCTTTGTAGAATGTATTTGACTTACACTTGGTTCGAAAGCTTTGTTTGAATGTGATTGACTTTAATTTAATTATATGAGCTTATTTTGAATGTGTTTGACTTTAATTTAATTCGATTAGCTTATTTTGAATTAGCTTATTTAATTCAATTAGCTTTGAAGAATGTATTTGACTTCCATTTGATTCAATTAGCTTTTGTTTGAATGTGTTTGACTTTTATATGATTCAATTTGCTTTGTAGAATGTATTTGACTTTTATTTGATTTAATTAGCTTTGTTTGAATGTGTTTGACTTTCATTTGATTTAAAAGGCTTTGTTTGAATGTGTTTGACTTTCATTTGATTCAATTAGCTTGTAGAATGAATTTTACTTTTATTTGATTAAATTAGCTTTGTTTGAATTTATTTGACTCTCCTTTGATTCAAATAGCTTTGTTTGAATGTGTTTGACTTTCATTTGATTCAATTAGCTTTGTAGAATGTATTTGACTTTCATTTGATTCAAATAGCTTTGTTTGAATGTGTTTGAATTTCATTTAATTCAATTTGCTTTGTAGAATGCATTTGACTTTCATTTGATTTATATAGCTTTGTTTGAATGTGTTTGACTTTCATTTAAATTAAAAAGCTTTTTTTGAATGTGTTTGACTTTCATTTGATTTAAAAGGCTTTGTTTGAATGTGTTTGACTTTCATTTGATTCAATTAGCTTTGTAGAATGTATTTTACTTTTATTTGATTTAATTAGCTTTGTTTAAATTTATTTGACTCTCATTTGATTCAAATAGCTTTATTTGAATGTGTTTGACTTTCATTTGATTCAATTAACTTTGTAGAATGTATTTGACTTTCATTTGATGGAAATACCTTTATTTGAATGTGTTTGACTTTCATTTGATTCAAATAGCTTTGTAGAATGTATTAGACTTATATTTGATTTAATTAGCTTTGTTTAAATGTATTTGACTCTCATTTGATTCAAATAGCTTTCTTTGAATGTGTTTGACTTTCATTTGATTCAAATAGCTTTGTTTGAATGTGTTTTACTTTCATTTGATTCAATTAGCTTTGTAGAATGTATTTGACTTTCATTTGATTGAAATACCTTTGTTTGAATGTGCTTGACTTTCATTTGATTCAATTAGCTTTGTTTGAATGTGTTTGACTTTCATTTAATTCAATTAGCTTTGTTGAATGTATTTGACTCTCATTTGATTCAATTAGCTTTGTTTGAATGTGTTTGACTTTCATTTGATTCAATTAGCTTTGTAGAATGTATTTGACTCTTATTTGATTCAAATAGCTTTGTTTGAATGCGTTTAACTTTCATTTGATTCAATTAGCTTTGTAGAATACATTTCACTTTCATTTAATTTAAACAACTTAGTTTGAATGTGTTTGCCTTTCATTTCACTCGAATAGCTTTATTTGATATCGTTTGACTTTCATTTGATACAATTAGCTTTGTAGAACGTATTTGACTTTCATTTGATTCAAATAGCTTTGTTTGAATGTGTTTGAATTTCATTTAATTCAATTTGCTTTGTAGAATGCATTTCATTTTCATTTGATTTATATAGTTTTGTTTGAATGTCCTTGACTTTCATTTAAATTAAAAAGCTTTTTTTGAATGTGTTTGACTTTCATTTGATTTAAATGACTTTTTTTGAATGTGTTTGACTTTCATTTGAATCAGTTAGCTTTGTAGAATTTATTTTACTTTTATTTTATTTAATTAGCTTTGTTTGAATTTATTTGACTCTCATTTGATTCAAATAGCTTTGTTTGAATGTGTTTGACTTTCATTTGATTCAAATAGCTTTGTTTGAATGTGTTTTACTTTCATTTGATTCAATTAGCTTTGTAGAATGTATTTGACTTTGATTTGATTAAAATAGCTTTGTTTGAATGTGCTTGACTTTCATTTGATTCAATTAGCTTTGTTTGAATGTGTTTGACCTTCATTTGATTCAATTAGCTTTGTTGAATGTATTTGACTGTCATTTGATTCAATTAGCTTTGTTTGAATATGTTTGACTTTCATTTGATTCAATTAGCTTTGTAGAATGTATTTGACTCTCATTTGATTCAAATAGCTTTGTTTGAGTGTGTTTGACTTTCATTTGTTTCAATTTGCTTTGTAGAATGTATTTGACTTTCATTTTCTTCAAATAGCTTTGTTTGAATGTGTTTGACTTTCATTTGATTCAATTAGCTTTGTAGAATGTATTTGACATTCATTTAATTAAAATAGCTTTGTTTGAATGTGTTTGACTTTCATTTGATTCAATTAGCTTTGTTTGAATGTGTTTGACTTTCATTTGATTCAATTAGCTTTGTAGAATGTATTTGACTTTCATTTGATTCAAATAGCTTTGTTTGAATGTGTTTGACTTTCAATTAATTCAATTAGCTTTGTAGAATGTGTTTGACTGTCATTTGATTCAAATAGCTTTGTTTAAATGTGTTTGAATTTCATTTAGATCAATTTGCTTTGTAGAATGCATTTCACTTTCATTTGATTTACATAGCTTTGTTTGAATGTGTTTGACTTTCATTTAAATTAAAAAGCTTTGTTTGAAGGTGTTTGACTTTCATTTGATTTAAAAGGCATTGTTTGAATGTGTTTGACTTTCATTTGATTCAATTAGCTTTGTTTGAATGTGTTTGACTTTCATTGATTCAATTAGCTTCGTAGAATGTATTTGACTTTCATTTGATTCAAATAGCTTTATTTGAATGTGTTTGACTTTCATTTGATTCAATTAGCTTTGTAGAATGTATTTGACTCTCATTTGATTCAAATAGCTTTGTTTGAATGTGTTTGACTTTCATTTGATTCAAATAGCTTTGTTTGAATGTGTTTTACATTCATTTGATTCAATTAGCTTGGTAGAATGTATTTGACTTTCATTTGATTAAAATAGCTTTATTTGAATGTGCTTGACTTTTATTTGATTCAATTAGCTTTGTTTGAATGTGTTTGACTTTCATTTGATTCAATTAGCTTTGTTGAATGTATCTGACTCTCATTTAATTCAATTAGCTTTATTGAATGTGTTTGACTTTCATTTGATTCAATTAGCTTTGTTTGAATGTGTTTGACTCTCATTTAACTCAATTAGCTTTGTTTGAATGTGTTTGACTTTCATTTGATTCAATTAGCTTTGTTTGAATTTATTTGACTCTCATTTGATTCAAATAGCTTTGTTTGAATGTGTTTGACTTACATTTAATTCAATTAGCTTTGTAGAATGTATTTGACTTTCATTTGATTCAAATAGCTTTATTTGAATGTGTTTGACTTTCATTTGATTCAATTAGCTTTGTAGAATGTATTTGACTCTCATTTGATTCAAATAGCTTTGTTCTAATGTGTTTGACTTTCATTTGATTCAAATAGCTTTGTTTGAATGTGTTTTACATTCATTTGATTCAATTAGCTTGGTAGAATGTATTTGACTTTCATTTGATTAAAATAGCTTTGTTTGAATGTGCTTGACTTTCATTTGATTCAATTAGCTTTGTTTGAATGTGTTTGACTTTCATTTGATTCAATTAGCTTTGTTGAATGTATTTGACTCTCATTTAATTCAATTAGCTTTGTTTGAATGTGTTTGACTTTCATTTGATTCAATTAGCTTTGTAAAATGTATTTGACTCTCATTTTATTCAAATAGCTTTGTTTGAATGCGTTTAACTTTTATTTGATTCAATTAGCTTTGTAGAATACATTTCACTTTCATTTAATTTAAACTATTTTGTTTGAATGTGTTTGACTTTCATTTGACTCAAATAGCTTTATTTGATTGCGTTTGACTTTTATTTGATACAATTAGCTTTGTAGAACGTATTTGACTTTCATTTGATTCAAATAGCTTTGTTTGAATGTGTTTGGCTTTTAATTGATTCAATTAGCTTTGTAGAATGTATTTTACTGTCATTTGATTCAAATAGCTTTGTTTGAATGTGTTTGAATTTCATTTAATTCAATTTGCTTTGTAGAATGCATTTCACTTTCATTTGATTTATATAGCTTTGTTTGAATGTGTTTGACTTTCATTTAAATTAAAAAGCTTTTTTTGAATGTGTTCGACTTTCATTTGATTTAAAAGACTTTTTTAAAATGTGTTTGACTTTCATTTGATTCAATTAGCTTTGTAGAATTTATTTTACTTTTATTTTATTTAATTAGCTTTGTTTGAATTTATTGGACTCTCATTTGATTCAAATAGCTTTGTTTGAATGTGTTTGACTTTCATTTGATTCAATTAGCTTTATAGAATGTATTTGACTTTTATTTGATTTAATTATCTTTGTTTGAAAGTTTTTGACTCTCATTTAATTCAAATAGCTTTGTTTGAATGTGTATCACTTTTATTTGATTCAATTAGCTTTGTAGAACGTATTTGACTTTCATTTGATTTAAATATCTTTGTTTGAAAGTTTTTGACTTTTACTTGATTCAATTAGCTTTGTAGAATGTATTTGACTTTTATTTGATTTAATTAGCTTTGTTTGAACATATTTGACTCTCATTTGATTCAAATAGCTTTGTTTGAATGTATTTGAGTTTCATTTGATTCAATTAGCTTTGTAGAATGTATTTGACTTTCATTTGATTCAAATAGCTTTGTTTGAATGAGATTGAATTTCATTTGATTCAATTTGCTTTGTAGATTGCATTTCACTTTCATTTGATTTATATAGCTTTGTTTGAATGTGTTTGACTTTCATTTAAATTAAAAAGCTTTTTTTGAATGTGTTTGACTTTTATTTGATTTAAAAGGCTTTGTTTGAATGTGTTTGACTTTTATTTGATTCAATTAGCTTTGTAGAATGTATTTGACTTTTATTTGATTTATTTAGCTTTGTTTGAACGTGTTTGACTCTCATTTGATTCAAATAGCTTTGTTTGAATGTGTTTGATTTTATTTGATTCAATTAGCTTTGTAGAATGTATTCGACTTTCATTTGATTAAAATAGCTTTGTTTGAATGTGTTTGACTTTCATTTGATTCAATTTGCTTTGTTTGTATGTGTTTCACTTTCATTTGATTCTATTAGCTTTGTTAAATGTATTTGACTTTCATTTGATTCAATTAGCTTTGTTTTAATGTGTTTGACTTTTATTTGATTTAATTAGCTTTGTTTGAATGTATTTAACTCTCATTTGATTCAAATAGCTTTGTTTGAATGTGTTTAACTTTCATTTGATTCAATTAGCTTTGTAGAATGCATTTCACTTTCATTTGATTTAAATAACTTTGTTTGAATGTGTTTGACTTTCATTTGACTCAAATAGCTTTATTTGATTGCGTTTGACTTTCATTTGATACAATTAGCTTTGTAGAATGTATTTGACTTTCATTTGATTCAAATATCTTTGTTTCAATGTGTTTGACTTTCATTTGATTCAATTAGCTTTGTAGAATGTATTTTACTTTCATTTGAGTCAAATAACTTTGTTTGACTGTGTTTGACTTTCATTTGTTTTAATTTGCTTTGTAGAATACTTGGTTCGAAAGCTTTGTTTGAATGTGATTGACTTTAATTTAATTATATGAGCTTATTTTGAATGTGTTTGACTTTAATTTAATTCGATTAGCTTATTTTGAATTAGCTTATTTAATTCAATTAGCTTTGAAGAATGTATTTGACTTCCATTTGATTCAATTAGCTTTTGTTTGAATGTGTTTGACTTTTATATGATTCAATTTGCTTTGTAGAATGTATTTGACTTTTATTTGATTTAATTAGCTTTGTTTGAATGTGTTTGACTTTCATTTGATTTAAAAGGCTTTGTTTGAATGTGTTTGACTTTCATTTGATTCAATTAGCTTGTAGAATGTATTTTACTTTTATTTGATTTAATTAGCTTTGTTTGAATTTATTTGACTCTCCTTTGATTCAAATAGCTTTGTTTGAATGTGTTTGACTTTCATTTGATTCAATTAGCTTTGTAGAATGTATTTGACTTTCATTTGATTCAAATAGCTTTGTTTGAATGTGTTTGAATTTCATTTAATTCAATTTGCTTTGTACAATGCATTTGACTTTCATTTGATTTATATAGCTTTGTTTGAATGTGTTTTGACTTTCATTTAAATTAAAAAGCTTTTTTTGAATGTGTTTGACTTTCATTTGATTTAAAAGGCTTTGTTTGAATGTGTTTGACTTTCATTTGATTCAATTAGCTTTGTAGAATGTATTTGACTTTCATTTGATGGAAATACCTTTATTTGAATGTGTTTGACTTTCATTTGATTCAAATAGCTTTGTAGAATGTATTAGACTTATATTTGATTTAATTAGCTTTGTTTAAATGTATTTGACTCTCATTTGATTCAAATAGCTTTCTTTGAATGTGTTTGACTTTCATTTGATTCAAATAGCTTTGTTTGAATGTGTTTTACTTTCATTTGATTCAATTAGCTTTGTAGAATGTATTTGACTTTCATTTGATTAAAATACCTTTGTTTGAATGTGCTTGACTTTCATTTGATTCAATTAGCTTTGTTTGAATGTGTTTGACTTTCATTTGATTCAATTAGCTTTGTTGAATGTATTTGACTCTCATTTGATTCAATTAGCTTTGTTTGAATGTGTTTGACTTTCATTTGATTCCATTAGCTTTGTAGAATGTATTTGACTCTTATTTGATTCAAATAGCTTTGTTTGAATGCGTTTAACTTTCATTTGATTCAATTAGCTTTGTAGAATACATTTCACTTTCATTTAATTTAAACAACTTATTTGAATGTATTTGACTTTCATTTCACTCAAATAGCTTTATTTGATATCGTTTGACTTTCATTTGATACAATTAGCTTTGTAGAACGTATTTGACTTTCTTTGATTCAAATAGATTTGTTTGAATGTGTTTGAATTTCATTTAATTCAATTTGCTTTGTAGAATGCATTTCATTTTCATTTGATTATATAGTTTTGTTTGAATGTCTTTGACTTTCATTTAAATTAAAAAGCTTTTTTTGAATGTGTTTGACTTTCATTTGATTTAATTGACTTTTTTGAATGTGTTTGAATTTCATTTGAATCAGTTAGCTTTGTAGAATTTATTTACTTTTATTTTATTTAATTAGCTTTGTTTGAATTTATTTGACTCTCATTTGATTCAAATAGCTTTGTTTGAATGTGTTTGACTTTCATTTGATTCAAATAGCTTTGTTTGAATGTGTTTTACTTTCATTTGATTCAATTAGCTTTGTAGAATGTATTTGACTTTGATTTGATTAAAATAGCTTTGTTTGAATGTGCTTGACTTTCATTTGATTCAATTAGCTTTGTTTGAATGTGTTTGACCTTCATTTGATTCAATTAGCTTTGTTGAATGTATTTGACTGTTATTTGATTCAATTAGCTTTGTTTGAATGTGTTTGACTTTCATTTGATTCAATTAGCTTTGTAGAATGTATTTGACTTTCATTTGATTCAAATAGCTTTGTTTGAGTGTGTTTGACTTTCATTTGTTTCAATTTGCTTTGTAGAATGTATTTGACTTTCATTTTCTTCAAATAGCTTTGTTTGAATGTGTTTGACTTTCATTTGATTCAATTAGCTTTGTAGAATGTATTTGACATTCATTTAATTAAAATAGCTTTGTTTGAATGTGTTTGACTTTCATTTGATTCAATTAGCTTTGTTTGAATGTGTTTACTTTCATTTGATTCAATTAGCTTTGTAGAATGTATTTGACTTTGATTTGATTAAAATAGCTTTGTTTGAATGTGCTTGACTTTCATTGATTCAATTAGCTTTGTTTGAATGTGTTTGACCTTCATTGATTCAATTAGCTTTGTTGAATGTATTTGACTGTCATTTGATTCAATTAGCTTTGTTTGAATGTGTTTGACTTTCATTTGATTCAATTAGCTTTGTAGAATGTATTTGACTCTCATTTGATTCAAATAGCTTTGTTTGAATGCGTTTAACTTTCATTTGATTCAATTAGCTTTGTCGAATACATTTCACTTTCATTTAATTTAAACAACTTTGTTTGAATGTGTTTGACTTTTATTTGACTCAAATAGCTTTATTTGATTGCGTTTGACTTTCATTTGATACAATTAGCTTTGTAGAACGTATTTGACTTTCATTTGATTCAAATAGCTTTGTTTGAATGTGTTTGACTTTCATTGATTCAATTAGCTTTGTAGAATGTATTTTACTGTCATTTGATTCAAATAGCTTTGTTTGAATGTGTTTGAATTTCATTTAATTCAATTTGCTTTGTAGAATGCATTTCACTTTCATTTGATTTATATAGCTTTGTTTGAATGTGTTTGACTTTCATTTAAATTAAAAGCTTTTTTGAATGTGTTTGACTTTCATTCGATTTAAAAGACTTTTTTTCAATGTGTTTGACTTTCATTTGCATCAATTAGGTTTGTAAATTTATTTTACTTTTATTTTAGTTAATTAGCTTTGTTTGAATTTATTTGACTTCTCATTTATTCAAATAGCTTTGTTTGAATGTGTTTGACTTTCATTTGATTCAATTAGCTTTGTAGAATGTATTTGACTTTCATTTGATTCGAAATCTTTGTTTGAATGTGTTTGACTTTCATTTGATTCAATTAGCTTTGTTTGAATGTGTTTGACTTTAATTTAATTTCAATTAGCTTGGTAGAACGTATTAGACTTTTATTTGATTTAATTAGCTTTGTTTGAATGTATTTGACTCTCATTTGATTCAAATAGCTTTGTTTGAATGTGTTTGACTTTCATTTGATTCAAATAGCTTTATTTGAATGTGTTTTACTTTTATTTGATTCAATTAGCTTTGTTTGAATGTATTTGGACTTTCATTTGATTAAAATAGCTTTCGTTTGAATGTGCTTGACTTTCATTTGATTCAATTAGCTTTGTTTGAATGTGTTTGACTTTCACTTGATTCAATTAGCTTTGTTGAATGTATTTGACTTTCATTTGATTCAATTAGCTTTGTTTGAATGTGTTTGACTTTCATTTGATCCAATTAGCTTTGTAGATTGTATTTTACTCTCATTTGATTCAAATAGCTTTTTTTGAATGCGTTTAACTTTCATTTGATTCAATTAGCTTTGTAGAATACATTTCACTTTCATTTAATTTAACCAACTTTGTTTGAATGTGTTTGACTTTCATTTTACTCAAATAGCTTTATTTGATTGTGTTTGACTTTCATTTGATGCAATTAGCTTTGTAGAACGTATTTGACTTTCATTTGATTCAATTAGCTTTGTTTGAATGTGTTTGACTTTCATTTGATTCAATTAGCTTTGTTTGAATGTGATTGACTTTCGTTTGATTCAATTAGCTTTGTAGAATGTATTTGACTTTCATTTGATTCAAATAGCTTTATTTGAATGTGTTTGAATTTCAATTGATTCAGTTAGCTTTGTAGAATGTATTTGACTGTCATTTGATTCAAATAGCTTTGTTTGAATATGTTTGAATTTAATTTTATTCAATTTGCTTTGTCGAATGCATTTCACTTTCATTTGATTAATATAGCTTTGTTTGAATGTATTTGACTTTCATTTAATGAAAAAGCTTTTTTTGAATGTGTTTGACTTTCATTTGATTTAAAAGGCTTTATTTGAATGTGTTTGATTTTCATTTGATTCAATTAGCTTTATAGAATGTATTTTACTTTTATTTGATTTAATTAGCTTTGTTTGAATTTATTTGACGCTCATTTGATTCAAATAGCTTTGTTTGAATGTGTTTGACTTTCATTTGATTCAAATAGTTTTGTTTGAATGTGTTTGACTTTCATTTGATTCAATTAGCTTTGTTGAATGTATTTGAATTTCATTTGATTCAAATAGCTTTGTTTGAATGTGTTTGACTTTCATTTGATTCAATTAGCTTTGTTTGAATGTGTTTGACTTTAATTTAATTCAATTAGCGTTGTAGAATGTATTAGACTTTTATTTGATTTAATTAGCTTTGTTTGAATGTATTTGACTCTCATTTGATTCAAATAGCTTTGTTTGAATGTGTTTGACTTTCATTTGATTCAAATAGCTTTGTTTGAATGTGTTTGACTTTCATTTGATTCAATTAGCTTTGTAGAATGTATTTGACTTTCATTTGATTAAAATAGCTTTGTTTGAATGTGCTTGACTTTTATCTGATTCAATTAGCTTTGTTTGAATGTGTTTGAATTTCATTTGATTCAAATAGCTTTGTTTGAATGTGTTTGACTTTCATTTGATTCAATTAGCTTTGTTGAATGTATTTGAATTTCATTTGATTCAAATAGCTTTGTTTGAATGTGTTTGACTTTTATTTGATTCTATTAGCTTTGTAGAATATCCTTGACTTTCAATTGATTCAAATAGCTTTGTTTGAATGTGTTTGACTTTCATTTGATTCAATTAGCTTTGTAGAATGTATTTGACTTTCATTTGATTCAAATAGCTTTATTTGAATGTGTTTGACTTTCATTTGATTCGAAATCTTTGTGTGAATGTGTTTGACTGTCATTTGACTCAATTAGCTTTGTTTGAATGTGTTTGACTTTAATTTAATTTAATTAGCTTTGTAGAATTTATTTGACTTTTATTTGATTTAATTAGCTTTGTTTGAATGTATTTGACTCTCATTTGATTCAAATAGCTTTGTTTGAATGTGTTTGACTTTCATTTGATTCAAATAGCTTTGTTTGAATGTGTTTAACTTTCATTTGATTCAATTAGCTTTGTTGAATGTATTTGAATTTCATTTGATTCAAATAGCTTTGTTTGAATGTGCTTGACTTTCATCTGATTCAATTAGCTTTGTTTGAATGTGTTTTGTCTTTCATTTGACTCAAATAGCTTTATTTGATTGTGTTTGACTTTCATTTGATATAATTAGCTTTGTGGAACGTATTTGACTTTCATTTGATTCAAATAGCTTTGTTTGAATGTGTTTGACTTTCATTTGATTCAATTAGCTTTGTAGAATGTATTTGACTTTCATTTGAGTCAAATAACTATGTTTGTCTGTGTTTGACTTTCATTTGTTTCAATTTTCTTTGTAGAATGTATTTGACTTTCATTTGCTTCAAATAGCTTTGTTTGAATGTGTTTGACTTTCATTTAATTTAATTAGCTTTGTAGAATGTATTTGTCATTCATTTAATTAAAATAGCTTTGTTTGAATGTGTTTGACTTTCATTTGATTTAATTAGCTTTGTTTGAATGTGTTTGACTTTCATTTGATTCAATTAGCTTTGTAGAATGTATTTGACTGTCATTTGATTCAAATAGCTTTGTTTGAATGTGTTTGAATTTATATTAATTCAATTTGCTTTGTAGAATGCATTTCACTTTCATTTGATTAATATAGCTTTGTTTGAATGTATTTGACTTTCATTTAATGAAAAAGCTTTTTTTGAATGTGTTTGACTTTCATTTGATTTAAAAGGCTTTGTTTGAATGTGTTTGACTTTCATATTATTCAATTAGCTTTGTAGAATGTATTTTACTTTTATTTGATTTAATTAGCTTTGTTTGAATTTATTTGACTCTCATTTGATTAAAATAGCTTTGTTTGAATGTGTTTGACTTTCATTTGATTCAATTAGCTTTGTAGAATGTATTTGACTTTCATTTGATTCAAATAGCTTTATTTGAATGTGTTTGACTTTCATTTGATTCAATTAGCATTGTAGAATGTATTTAACTTTCATTTGATTTGAAATCTTTGTTTGATTGTGTTTGACTTTCATTTGATTCAATTAGCTTTGTTTGAATGTGTTTGACTTTAATTTAATTCAATTAGCGTTGTAGAATGTATTAGACTTTTATTTGATTTAATTAGCTTTGTTTGAATGTATTTGACTCTCATTTGATTCAAATAGCTTTATTTGAATGTGTTTGACTTTCATTTGATTCAAATAGCTTTGTTTGAATGTGTTTGACTTTCATTTGATTCAATTAGCTTTGTAGAATGTATTTGACTTTCATTTGATTAAAATAGCTTTGTTTGAATGTGCTTGACTTTCATCTGATTCAATTAGCTTTGTTGAATGTGTTTGAGTTTCATTTGATTCAATTAGCTTTGTTGAATGTATTTGCCTTTCATTTGATTCAAATAGCTTTGTTTGAATGCATTTAACTTTCATTTGATTCAATTAGCTTTGTAGAATACATTTCACTTTCATTTAATTTAAACAACGTTGTTTGAATGTGTTTGACTTTCATTTGACTCAAATAGCTTTATTTGATTGCGTTTGACTTTCATTTGATACAATTAGCTTTGTAGAACGTATTAGACTTTTATTTGATTTAATTAGCTTTGTTTGAATGTATTTGACTCTCATTTGATTCAAATAGCTTTGTTTGAATGTGTTTGACTTTCATTTGATTCAAATAGCTTTATTTGAATGTGTTTTACTTTTATTTGATTCAATTAGCTTTGTTTGAATGTATTTGACTTTCATTTGATTAAAATAGCTTCGTTTGAATGTGCTTGACTTTCATTTGATTCAATTAGCTTTGTTTGAATGTGTTTGACTTTCACTTGATTCAATTAGCTTTGTTGAATGTATTTGACTTTCATTTGATTCAATTAGCTTTGTTTGAATGTGTTTGACTTTCATTTGATCCAATTAGCTTTGTAGATTGTATTTTACTCTCATTTGATTCAAATAGCTTTTTTTGAATGCGTTTAACTTTCATTTGATTCAATTAGCTTTGTAGAATACATTTCACTTTCATTTAATTTAACCAACTTTGTTTGAATGTGTTTGACTTTCATTTTACTCAAATAGCTTTATTTGATTGTGTTTGACTTTCATTTGATGCAATTAGCTTTGTAGAACGTATTTGACTTTCATTTGATTCAAATAGCTTTGTTTGTATGTGTTTGACTTTCATTTGATTCAATTAGCTTTGTAGAATGTATTTGACATTCATTTAATTAAAATAGCTTTGTTGAATGTATTTGACTTTCATTTGATTCAATTAGCTTTGTTTGAATGTGTTTGACTATCATTTGATTCAATTAGCTTTGTAGAATGTATTTGACTCTCATTTGATTCAAATAGCTTTATTTGAATGTGTTTGACTTTCATTTGATTTGAAATCTTTGTTTGAATGTGTTTGACTTTCATTTGATTCAATTAGCTTTGTTTGAATGTGTTTGACTTTAATTTAATTCAATTAGCTTTGTAGAATGTATTTGACTTTTATTTGACTTAATTAGCTTTGTTTGAATGTATTTGACTCTCATTTGATTCAAATAGCTTTGTTTGAATGTGTTTGACTTTCATTTCATTCAAATAGCTTTGTTTGAATGTGTTTGACTTTCATTTGATTCAATTAGCTTTGTAGAATGTATTTGACTCTCATTTGATTCCAATAGCTTTGTTTGAATGCGTTTAACTTTCATTTGATTTAATTAGCTTTGTAGAATACATTTCACTTTCATTTAATTTAAACAACTTTGTTTTTAAACAACTTTGTTTGAATGTGTTTGACTTTCATTTGACTCAAATAGCTTTATTTGATTGCGTTTGAATTTCATTTGATACAATTACCTTTGTAGAACGTATTTAACTTTCATTTGATTCAAATAGCTTTGTTTGAATGTGTTTGACTTTCATTTGATTCCATCAGCAATGTAGAATGTATTTGACTTTCAATTCATTCAATTAGCTTTGTAGAATGTATTTGACTTTCATTTGATTCAAATAGCTTTGTTTGAATGTGGTTGACTTTCATTTGATTCAATTAGCTTTGTAGAATGTATTTGACTTTCATTTGAGTCAAATACCTTTGTTTGACTGTGTTTGACTTTCATTTTTTTCAAGTAGCTTTGTAGAATGTATTTGACATTCATTTAATTTAAATAGCTTTGTTTGAATGTGTTTGACTTTCATTTGATTCAATTAGCTTTGTAGAATGTATTTGACATTTATTTAATTAAAATAGCTTTGTTCAAATGTGTTTGACTTTCATTTGATTCAATTAGCTTTGTTTGAATGTGTTTGACTTTCATTTGATTCAATTAGCTTCGTAGAATGTATTTGACTTTCATTTGATTCAAATAGCTTTCTTTGAATTTATTTGACTCTCATTTGATTCAAATAGCTTTGTTTGAATGTGTTTGACTTTCATTTGATTCAATTAGCTTTGTAGAATGTATTTGACTTTCATTTAATTTAAATAGCTTTATTTGAATGTGTTTGACTTTCATTTGATTCAATTAGCTTTGTAGAATGTGTTTGACTTTCATTTGATTCAATTGGATATGTTTGAATGTGTTTGACTTTAATTTTATTCAATTAGCTTTGTAGAATGTATTAGACTTTTATTTAATTTAATTAGCTTTGTTTGAATGTATTTGACTCTCATTTGATTCAAATAGCTTTGTTTGAATGTGTTTGACTTTCATTTGATTCAAATAGCTTTGTTAGAATGTGTTTGACTTTCATTTGATTCAATTAGCTTTGTAGAATGTATTTGACTTTCATTTGATTCAAATAGCTTTATTTGAATGTGTTTGAATTTCAATTAATTCAATTAGCTTTTTAGAATGTATTTGACTGTCATTTGATTCAAATAGCTTTGTTTGAATGTGTTTGAATTTAATTTAATTCAATTTGCTTTGTCGAATGCATTTCACTTTCATTTGATTAATATAGCTTTGTTTGAATGTATTTGACTTTCATTTAATGAAAAAGCTTTTTTTTGAATGTGTTTGACTTTCATTTGATTTAAAAGGCTTTATTTGAATGTGTTTGACTTTCATTTGATTCAATTAGCTTTGTAGAATGTATTTTACTTTTATTTGATTAAATTAGCTTTGTTTGAATTTATTTCACTCTCATTTGATTCAAATAGCTTTGTTTCAATGTGTTTGACTTTCATTTGATTCAATTAGCTTTGTAGAATGTATTTGACTTTCATTTGATTCAAATAGTTTTGTTTGAATGTGTTTGACTTTCATTTGATTCAATTAGCTTTGTAGAATATATTTGACTTTCATTTGATTCAATTAGCTTTGTTTGAATGTGTTTGACTTTAATTTAATTCAATTAGCGTTGTAGAATGTATTAGACTTTTATTTGATTTAATTAGCTTTGTTTGAATGTATTTGACTCTCATTTGATTCAAATAGTTTTGTTAAATGTGTTTGACTTTCATTTGATTCAAATAGCTTTGTTTGAATGTGTTTTGACTTTCATTTGATTCAATTAGCTTTGTTGAATGTATTTGAATTTCATTTGATTCAAATAACTTTGTTTGAATGTTTTTGACTTTTATTTGATTCTATCAACTTTGTAGAATATCCTTGACTTTCAATTGATTCAAATAGCTTTGTTTGAATGTGTTTGACTTTCATTTGATTCAATTAGCTTTGTAGAATGTATTTGACTTTCATTTGATTCAAATAGCTTTATTTGAATGTGTTTGACTTTCATTTGATTCAACTAGCTTTGTAGAATGTATTTGACTTTCATTTGATTCGAATCTTTGTGTGAATGTGTTTGACTGTCATTTGACTCAATTAGCTTTGTTTGAATGTGTTTGACTTTAATTTAATTTAATTAGCTTTGTAGAATTTATTTGACTTTTATTTGATTTAATTAGCTTTGTTTGAATGTATTTGACTCTCGTTTGATTCAAATAGCTTTGTTTGAATGTGTCTGACTTTCATTTGATTTAATTAGCTTTGTTGAATGTATTTGAATTTCATTTGATTCAAATAGCTTTGTTTGAATGTGCTTGACTTTCATCTGATTCAATTAGCTTTGTTTGAATGTGTTTGACTTTCATTTGACTCAAATAGCTTTATTTGATTGTGTTTGACTTTCATTTGATATAATTAGCTTTGTGGAACGTATTTGACTTTCATTTGATTCAAATAGCTTTTTTTGAATGTGTTTGACTTTCATTTGATTCAATTAGCTTTGTAGAATGTATTTGACTTTCATTTGAGTCAAATAACTATGTTTGTCTGTGTTTGACTTTCATTTGTTTTAATTTTCTTTGTAGAATGTATTTGACTTTCATTTGCTTCAAATAGCTTTGTTTGAATGTGTTTGACTTTCATTTAATTTAATTAGCTTTGTAGAATGTATTTGTCATTCATTTAATTAAAATAGCTTTGTTTGAATGTGTTTGACTTTCATTTGATTTAATTAGCTTTGTTTGAATGTGTTTGACTTTCATTTGATTCAATTAGCTTTGTAGAATGTATTTGACTGTCATTTGATTCAAATAGCTTTGTTTGAATGTGTTTGAATTTATATTAATTCAATTTGCTTTGTAGAATGCATTTCACTTTCATTTGATTAATATAGCTTTGTTTGAATGTATTTGACTTTCATTTAATGAAAAAGCTTTTTTTGAATGTGTTTGACTTTCATTTGATTTAAAAGGCTTTGTTTGAATGTGTTTGACTTTCATATTATTCAATTAGCTTTGTAGAATGTATTTTACTTTTATTTGATTTAATTAGCTTTGTCTGAATTTATTTGACTCTTATTTGATTCAAATAGCTTTGTTTGAATGTGTTTGACTTTCATTTGATTCAATTAGCTTTGTAGAATGTATTTGACTTTCATTTGATTCAAATAGCTTTATTTGAATGTGTTTGACTTTCATTTGATTCAATTAGTATTGTAGAATGTATTTGACTTTCATTTGATTTGAAATCTTTGTTTGAATGTGTTTGACTTTCATTTGATTCAATTAGCTTTGTTTGAATGTGTTTGACTTTAATTTAATTCAATTAGCGTTGTAGAATGTATTAGACTTTTATTTGATTTAATTAGCTTTGTTTGAATGTATTTGACTCTCATTTGATTCAAATAGCTTTATTTGAATGTGTTTGGCTTTCCTTTGATTCAAATAGCTTTGTTTGAATGTGTTTGACTTTCATTTGATTCAATTAGCTTTGTAGAATGTATTTGACTTTCATTTGATTAAAATAGCTTTGTTTGAATGTGCTTGACTTTCATCTGATTCAATTAGCTTTGTTGAATGTGTTTGAGTTTCATTTGATTCAATTAGCTTTGTTGAATGTATTTGACTTTCATTTGATTCAAATAGCTTTGTTTGAGTGCGTTTAACTTTCATTTGATTCAATTAGCTTTGTAGAATACATTTCACTTTCATTTAATTTAAACAACGTTGTTTGAATGTGTTTGACTTTCATTTGACTCAAATAGCTTTATTTGATTGCGTTTGACTTTCATTTGATACAATTAGCTTTGTAGAACGTATTAGACTTTTATTTGATTTAATTAGCTTTGTTTGAATGTATTTGACTCTCATTTGATTCAAATAGCTTTGTTTGAATGTGTTTGACTTTCATTTGATTCAAATAGCTTTGTTTGAATGTGTTTTACTTTTATTTGATTTAATTAGCTTTGTAGAATGTATTTGACTTTCATTTGATTAAAATAGCTTCGTTTGAATGTGCTTGACTTTCATTTGATTCAATTAGCTTTGTTTGAATGTGTTTGACTTTCACTTGATTCAATTAGCTTTGTTGAATGTATTTGACTTTCATTTGATTCAATTAGCTTTGTTTGAATGTGTTTGACTTTCATTTGATCCAATTAGCTTTGTAGAATGTATTTGACTCTCATTTGATTCAAATAGCTTTGTTTGAATGCGTTTAACTTTCATTTGATTCAATTAGCTTTGTAGAATACATTTCACTTTCATTTAATTTAACCAACTTTGTTTGAATGTGTTTGACTTTCATTTGACTCAAATAGCTTTATTTGATTGCGTTTGACTTTCATTTGATACAATTAGCTTTGTAGAACGTATTTGACTTTCATTTTATTCAAATAGCTTTGTTTGAATGTGTTTGACTTTCATTTGATTCCATCAGCTTTGTTGAATGTATTTGACTTTCATTTGATTCAATTAGCTTTGTTTGAATGTGTTTGACTATCATTTGATTCAATTAGCTTTGTAGAATGTATTTGACTCTCATTTGATTCAAATAGCATTGTTTGAATGCGTTTAACTTTCATTTGATTCAATTAGCTTTGTAGAATGTATTTGAATTTCATTTGATTCAAATAGCTTTATTTGAATGTGTTTGACTTTCATTTGATTCAATTAGCTTTGTAGAATGTATTTGACTTTCATTTGATTTGAAATCTTTGT
Source organism: Chenopodium quinoa (assembly GCF_001683475.1). Taxonomy (NCBI): domain Eukaryota; kingdom Viridiplantae; phylum Streptophyta; class Magnoliopsida; order Caryophyllales; family Amaranthaceae; genus Chenopodium; species Chenopodium quinoa. The sequence goes on along the minus strand of NW_018744974.1, from coordinate 77,809 downwards.
TTGAATGTGTTCGACTTTCATTTGATTCAATTAGCTTTGTTTGAATGTGTTTGACTTTAATTTAATTCAATTAGCTTTGTAGAATGTATTAGACTTTTATTTAATTTAATTAGCTTTGTTTGAATGTATTTGACTCACATTTGATTCAAATAGCTTTGTTTGAATGTGTTTGACTTTCATTTGATTCAAATAGCTTTGTTTGAATGTGTTTGACTTTCATTTGATTCAATTAGCTTTGTAGAATGTATTTGACTCTCATTTGATTCAAATAGCTTTGTTTGAATGCGTTTAACTTTCATTTGATTTCATTAGCTTTGTAGAATACATTTCACTTTCATTTAATTTAAACAACTTTGTTTTTAAACAACTTTGTTTGAATGTGTTTGACTTTCATTTGACTCAAATAGCTTTATTTGATTGCGTTTGATTTTCATTTGATACAATTAGCTTTGTAGAACGTATTTAACTTTCATTTGATTCAAATAGCTTTGTTTGAATGTGTTTGACTTTCATTTGATTCCATCAGCAATGTAGAATGTATTTGACTTTCAATTGATTCAATTAGCTTTGTAGAATGTATTTGACTTTCATTTGATTCAAATAGCTTTGTTTGAATGTGGTTGACTTTCATTTGATTCAATTAGCTTTGTAGAATGTATTTGACTTTCATTTGAGTCAAATACCTTTGTTTGACTGTGTTTGACTTTTATTTTTTTCAATTAGCTTTGTAGAATGTATTTGACATTCATTTAATTTAAATAGCTTTGTTTGAATGTGTTTGACTTTCATTTGATTCAATTAGCTTTGTTGAATGTATTTGACATTCATTTAATTAAAATAGCTTTGTTCAAATGTGTTTGACTTTCATTTGATTCAATTAGTTTTGTTTGAATGTGTTTGACTTTCATTTGATTCAATTAGCTTTGTAGAATGTATTTGACTTTCATTTGATTTAAATAGCTTTGTTTGAATTTATTTGACTCTCATTTGATTCAAATAGCTTTGTTTGAATGTGTTTGACTTTCATTTGATTCAATTAGCTTTGTAGAATGTATTTGACTTTCATTTAATTTAAATAGCTTTATTTGAATGTGTTTGACTTTCATTTGATTCAATTAGCTTTGTAGAATGTATTTGACTTTCATTTGATTCGAAATCATTGTTTGAATTTGTTTGACTTTCATTTGATTCAATTGGCTATGTTTGAATGTGTTTGACTTTAATTTTATTCAATTAGCTTTGTAGAATGTATTAGACTTTTATTTAATTTAATTAGCTTTGTTTGAATGTATTTGACTCTCATTTGATTCAAATAGCTTTGTTTGAATGTGTTTGACTTTCATTTGATTCAAATAGCTTTGTTAGAATGTGTTTGACTTTCATTTGATTCAATTAGCTTTGTAGAATGTATTTGACTCTCATTTGATTCAAATAGCTTTGTTTGAATGCGTTTAACTTTCATTTGATTCAATTAGCTTTGTAGAATACATTTCACTTTCATTTAACTTAATGAACTTTGTTTGAATGTGTTTGACTTTCATTTGACTCAAATAGCTTTGTTTGATTGCGTTTGACTTTCATTTGATACAATTAGCTTTGTAAAACGTATTTAACTTTCATTTGATTAAAATAGCTTTGTTTGAATGTGTTTGACTTTCATTTGATTCCATCAGCTTTGTAGAATGTATTTGACTTTCAAATGATTCAATTAGCTTTGTAGAATTTATTTGACTTTCATTTGATTCAAATAGCTTTGTTTGAATGTGGTTGACTTTTATTTGATTAAATTAGCTTTGTAGAATGTATTTAACTTTCATTTGAGTCAAATACCTTTGTTTAAATGTGTTTGACTTTCATTTGATGCAATTGGCTTTGTTTGAATGTGTTTGACTTTAATTTTATTCAATTAGCTTTGTAGAATGTATTAGACTTTTATTTAATTTAATTAGCTTTGTTTGAATGTATTTGAATCTCATTTGATTCAAATAGCTTTGTTTGAATGTGTTTGACTTTCATTTGATTCAATTAGCTTTGTTTGAATGTGTTTGACTTTCATTTGATTCAATTAGTTTTGTAGAATGTATTTGACTCTCAATTGATTCAAATAGCTTTGTTTGAATGCGTTTAACTTTCATTTGATTCAATTAGCTTTGTAGAATACATTTCACTTTCATTTAATTTAAACAACTTTGTTTGAATGTGTTTGACTTTCATTTGACTCAAATAGCTTTATTTGATTGCGTTTGACTTTCATTTTATACAATTAGCTTTGTAGAACGTATTTAACATTCATCTTATTCAAATAGCTTTGTTTGAATGTGTTTGACTTTCATTTGATTCCATCAACTTTGTAGAATGTATTTGACTTTCAATTGATTCAATTAGCTTTGTAGAATGTATTTGACTTTCATTTGATTCAAATAGCTTTGTTTGAATGTGGTTGACTTTTATTTGATTCAATTAGCTTTGTAGAATGTATTTGACTTTCATTTGAGTCAAATACCTTTGTTTGACTGTGTTTGACTTTCATTTTTTTCAATTTGCTTTGTAGAATGTATTTGACTTTCATTTCTTCAAATAGCTTTGTTTGAATGTGTTTGACTTTCATTTGATTCAATTAGCTTTGTAGAATGTATTTGACATTCATTTAATTAAAATAGCTTTGATTGAATGTGTTTGACTTTGATTTGATTCAATTAGCTTTGTAGAATGTATTTGAATTTCATTTGATTGAAATAGCTTTATTTGAATTTATTTGACTCTCATTTGATTCAAATAGCTTTGTTTGAATGTGTTTGACTTTCATTTGATTCAATTAGCTTTGTAGAATGTATTTGACTTTCATTTGATTCAAATAGCTTTATTTGAATGTGTTTGACTTTCATTTGATTCAATTAGCTTTGTAGAATGTATTGACTTTCATTTGATTCGAAATCTTTGTTTGAATGTGTTTGACTTTCATTTGATTCAATTAGCTTTGTTTGAATGTGTTTGACTTTCATTTGATTCAATTAGCTTTGTAGAATGTATTTGACTATCATTTGATTCAAATAGCTTTGTTTGAATGCGTTTAACTTTCATTTGATTTAATTAGCCTTGTAGAATACATTTCACTTTCATTTAATTTAAACAACTTTGTTTGAATGTGTTTGACTTTCATTTGACTCAAATAGCTTTATTTGATTGCGTTTGACTTTCATTTTATACAATTAGCTTTGTAGAACGTATTTAACATTCATCTTATTCAAATAGCTTTGTTTGAATGTGTTTGACTTTCATTTGATTCCATCAACTTTGTAGAATGTATTTGACTTTCAATTGATTCAATTAGCTTTGTAGAATGTATTTGACTTTCATTTGATTCAAATAGCTTTGTTTGAATGTGGTTGACTTTTATTTGATTCAATTAGCTTTGTAGAATGTATTTGACTTTCATTTGAGTCAAATACCTTTGTTTGACTGTGTTTGACTTTCATTTTTTTCAATTTGCTTTGTAGAATGTATTTGACTTTCATTTCTTCAAATAGCTTTGTTTGAATGTGTTTGACTTTCATTTGATTCAATTAGCTTTGTAGAATGTATTTGACATTCATTTAATTAAAATAGCTTTGATTGAATGTGTTTGACTTTGATTTGATTCAATTAGCTTTGTAGAATGTATTTGAATTTCATTTGATTGAAATAGCTTTATTTGAATTTATTTGACTCTCATTTGATTCAAATAGCTTTGTTTGAATGTGTTTGACTTTCATTTGATTCAATTAGCTTTGTAGAATGTATTTGACTTTCATTTGATTCAAATAGCTTTATTTGAATGTGTTTGACTTTCATTTGATTCAATTAGCTTTGTAGAATGTATTGACTTTCATTTGATTCGAAATCTTTGTTTGAATGTGTTTGACTTTCATTTGATTCAATTAGCTTTGTTTGAATGTGTTTGACTTTCATTTGATTCAATTAGCTTTGTAGAATGTATTTGACTATCATTTGATTCAAATAGCTTTGTTTGAATGCGTTTAACTTTCATTTGATTTAATTAGCCTTGTAGAATACATTTCACTTTCATTTAATTTAAACAACTTTGTTTGAATGTGTTTGACTTTCATTTGACTCAAATAGCTTTATTTGATTGCGTTTGACTTTCATTTGATACAATTAGCTTTGTAGAACGTATTTAACTGTCATTTGATTCAAATAGTTTTGTTTGAATGTGTTTGACTTTCATTTGATTCTATCAGCTTTGTAGAACATATTTGACTTTCAATTGATTCAATTAGCTTTGTAGAATGTATTTGACTTTCATTTGATTCAATTAGCTTTGTAAAATGTATTTGACTTTCATTTGATTCAATTAGCTTTGTTTGAATGTGGTTGACTTTTATTTGATTCAATTAGCTTTGTAGAATGTATTTGACTTTCATTTGAGTCAAATACCTTTGTTTGACTGTGTTTGACTTTCATTTTTTTCAATTTGCTTTGTAGAATGTATTTGACTTTCATTTTCTTTAAATAGCTTTGTTTGAATGTGTTTGACTTTCATTTGATTCCATTAGGTTTGTAGAATGTATTTGACATTCATTTAATTAAAATAGCTTTGTTTGAATGTGTTTGACTTTCATTTGGTTCAATTAGCTTTGTTTGAATGTGTTTGACTTTCATTTGATTTAATTAGCTTTGTAGAATGTATTTGACTTTCATTTGATTCAAATAGCTTTGTTTGAATTTATTTGACTCTCATTTGATTCTAATAGCTTTGTTTGAATGTGTTTGACTTTCATTTGATTCAATTAGCTTTGTAGAATGTATTTGACTTTCATTTAATTTAAATAGCTTTATTTGAATGTGTTTGACTTTCATTTGATTCAATTAGCTTTGTAGAATGTATTTGACTTTCATTTGATTCGAAATCTTTGTTTGAATGTGTTTGACTTTCATTTGATTCAATTGGCTATGTTTGAATGTGTTTGACTTTAACTTTATTCAATTAGCTTTGTAGAATGTCTTAGACTTTTATTTAATTTAATTAGCTTTGTTTGAATGTATTTGACTCTCATTTGATTCAAATAGCTTTGTTTGAATGTGTTTGACTTTCATTTGATTCAAATAGCTTTGTTAGAATGTGCTTGACTTTCATTTGATTCAATTAGCTTTGTAGAATGTATTTGGCTCTCATTTGATTCAAATAGCTTTGTTTGAATGCGTTTAACTTTCATTTGATTCAATTAGCTTTGTAGAATACATTTCACTTTCATTTAATTTAATGAACTTTGTTTGAATGTGTTTGACTTTCATTTGACTCAAATAGCTTTATTTGATTGCGTTTGACTTTCATTTGATACAATTAGCTTTGTAAAACGTATTTAACTTTCATTTGATTCAAATAGCTTTGTTTGAATGTGTTTGACTTTCATTTGATTCCATCAGCTTTGTAGAATGTATTTGACTTTCAATTGATTCAATTAGCTTTGTAGAATTTATTTGACTTTCATTTGATTCAAATAGCTTTGTTTGAATGTGGTTGACTTTTATTTGATTAAATTAGCTTTGTAGAATGTATTTAACTTTCATTTGAGTCAAATACCTTTGTTTAAATGTGTTTGACTTTCATTTGATTCAATTGGCTTTGTTTGAATGTGTTTGACTTTAATTTTATTCAATTAGCTTTGTAGAATGTATTAGACTTTTATTTAATTTAATTAGCTTTGTTTGAATGTATTTGAATCTCATTTGATTCAAATAGCTTTGTTTGAATGTGTTTGACTTTCATTTGATTCAATTAGCTTTGTTTGAATGTGTTTGACTTTCATTTGATTCAATTAGCTTTGTAGAATGTATTTGACTCTCATTTGATTCAAATAGCTTTGTTTGAATGCGTTTAACTTTCATTTGATTCAATTAGCTTTGTAGAATACATTTCACTTTCATTTAATTTAAACAACTTTGTTTGAATGTGTTTGACTTTCATTTGACTCAAATAGCTTTATTTGATTGCGTTTGACTTTCATTTTATACAATTAGCTTTGTAGAACGTATTTAACATTCATCTGATTCAAATAGCTATGTTTGAATGTGTTTGACTTTCATTTGATTCAATTAGCTTTGTAGAATGTATTTGACTTTCATTTGATTCAAATAGCTTTGTTTGAAAGTGGTTGACTTTTATTTGATTCAATTAGCTTTGTAGAATGTATTTGACTTGCATTTGAGTCAAAAACCTTTGTTTAACTGTGTTTGACTTTCATTTTTTTCAATTTGCTTTGTAGAATGTATTTGACTTTCATTTCTTCAAATAGCTTTGTTTGAATGTGTTTGACTTTCATTTGATTCAATTAGCTTTGTAGAATGTATTTGACATTCATTTAATTAAAATAGCTTTGATTGAATGTGTTTGACTTTCATTTGATTCAATTAGCTTTGTAGAATGTATTTGAATTTCATTTGATTGAAATAGCTTTATTTGAATTTATTTGACTCTCATTTGATTCAAATAGCTTTGTTTGAATGTGTTTGACTTTCATTTGACTCAATTAGCTTTGTAGAATGTATTTGACTTTCATTTGATTCAAATAGCTTTATTTGAATGTGTTTGACTTTCATTTGATTCAATTAGCTTTGTCGAATGTATTTGACTTTCATTTGATTCGAAATCATTGTTTGAATGTGTTTGACTTTCATTTGATTCAATTAGCTTTATTTTAATGTGTTTGACTTTCATTTGATTCAATTAGCTTTGTAGAATGTATTTGACTATCATTTGATTCAAATAGCTTTGTTTGAATGCGTTTAACTTTCATTTGATTTAATTAGCCTTGTAGAATACATTTCACTTTCATTTAATTTAAACAACTTTGTTTGAATGTGTTTGACTTTCGTTTGACTCAAATAGCTTTATTTGATTGCGTTTGACTTTCATTCGATACAATTAGCTTTGTAGAACGTATTTAACTTTCATTTGATTCAAATAGTTTTGTTTGAATGTGTTTGACTTTCATTTGATTCTATCAGCTTTGTAGAACGTATTTGACTTTCAATTGATTCAATTAGCTTTGTAGAATGTATTTGACTTTCATTTGATTCAATTAGCTTTGTAAAATGTATTTGACTTTCATTTGATTCAATTAGCTTTGTTTGAATGCGGTTGACTTTTATTTGATTCAATTAGCTTTGTAGAATGTATTTGACTTTCATTTGAGTCAAATACCTTTGTTTGACTGTGTTTGACTTTCATTTTTTTCAATTTGCTTTGTAGAATGTATTTGACTTTCATTTTCTTTAAATAGCTTTGTTTGAATGTGTTTGACTTTAATTTTATTCAATTAGCTTTGTAGAATGTATTAGACTTTTATTTAATTTAATTAGCTTTGTTTGAATGTATTTGAATCTCATTTGATTCAAATAGCTTTGTTTGAATGTGTTTGACTTTCATTTGATTCAATTAGCTTTGTTTGAATGTGTTTGACTTTCATTTGATTCAATTAGCTTTGTAGAATGTATTTGACTTTCATTTGATTCTATCAGCTTTGTAGAACGTATTTGACTTTCAATTGATACAATTAGCTTTGTAGAATGTATTTGACTTTCATTTGATTCAATTAGCTTTGTAAAATGTATTTGACTTTCATTTGATTCAATTAGCTTTGTTAGAATGTGGTTGACTTTTATTTGATTCAATTAGCTTTGTAGAATGTATTTGACTTTCATTTGAGTCAAATACCTTTGTTTGACTGTGTTTGACTTTCATTTTTTTCAATTTGCTTTGTAGAATGTATTTGATTTTCATTTTCTTTAAATAGCTTTGTTTGAATGTGTTTGACTTTAATTTTATTCAATTAGCTTTGTAGAATGTATTAGACTTTTATTTAATTTAATTAGCTTTGTTTGAATGTATTTGACTTTCATTTTATTCAAATAGCTTTGTTAGAATGTGTTTGACTTTCATTTGATTCTATAAGCTTTGTAGAATGTATTTGACTCTCATTTGATTCAAATAGCTTTGTTTGAATGCGTTTAACTTTCATTTGATTCAATTAGCTTTGTAGAATATATTTCAATTTCATTTAATTTAATGAACTTTGTTTGAATGTGTTTGACTTTCATTTGACTCAACTAGCTTTGTAGAATGTATTTGACTTTCATTTGATTCAAATAGCTTTGTTTGAATGTGTTTGACTTTCATTTGATTCAATTAGCTTTGTAGAATGTATTTGACTCTCATTTGATTCAAATAGCTTTGTTTGAATGCGTTTAACTTTCATTTGATTTAATTAGCTTAGTAGAATACATTTCACTTTCATTCAATTTAAACAACTTTGTTTGAATGTGTTTGACTTTCATTTGACTCAAATAGCTTTATTTGATTGCGTTTGACTTTCATTTGATACAATTAGCTTTGTAAAACGTATTTAACTTTCATTTGATTCAAATAGCTTTGTTTGAATGTGTTTGACTTTCATTTGATTCCATCAGCTTTGTAGAATGTATTTGACTTTCAATTGATTCAATTAGCTTTGTAGAATTTCTTTGACTTTCATTTGATTCAAATAGCTTTGTTTGAATGTGGTTGACTTTTATTTGATTAAATTAGCTTTGTAGAATGTATTTAACTTTCATTTGAGTCAAATACCTTTGTTTAAATGTGTTTGACTTTCATTTGATTCAATTGGCTTTGTTTGAATGTGTTTGACTTTAATTTTATTCAATTAGCTTTGTAGAATGTATTAGACTTTTATTTAATTTAATTAGCTTTGTTTGAATGTATTTGAATCTCATTTGATTCAAATAGCTTTGTTTGAATGTGTTTGACTTTCATTTGATTCAATTAGCTTTGTTTGAATGTGTTTGACTTTCATTTGATTCAATTAGCTTTGTAGAATGTATTTGACTCTCATTTGATTCAAATAGCTTTGTTTGAATGCGTTTAACTTTCATTTGATTCAATTAGCTTTGTAGAATACATTTCACTTTCATTTAATTTAAACAACTTTGTTTGAATGTGTTTGACTTTCATTTGACTCAAATAGCTTTATTTGATTGCGTTTGACTTTCATTTTATACAATTAGCTTTGTAGAACGTATTTAACATACATCTGATTCAAATAGCTTTGTTTGAATGTGTTTGACTTTCATTTGATTCCATCAGCTTTGTAGAATGTATTTGACTTTCAATTGATTCAATTAGCTTTGTAGAATGTATTTGACTTTCATTTGATTCAAATAGCTTTGTTTGAATGTGGTTGACTTTTATTTGATTCAATTAGCTTTGTAGAATGTATTTGACTTTCATTTGAGTCAAATACCTTTGTTTGACTGTGTTTTACTTTCATTTTTTTCAATTTGCTTTGTAGAATGTATTTGACTTTCATTTCTTCAAATAGCTTTGTTTGAATGTGTTTGGTTTTCATTTGATTCAATTAGCTTTGTAGAATGTATTTGACATTCATTTAATTAAAATAGCTTTGATTGAATGTGTTTGACTTTCATTTGATTCAATTAACTTTGTAGAATGTATTTGAATTTCATTTGATTGAAATAGCTTTATTTGAATTTATTTGACTCTCATTTGATTCAAATAGCTTTGTTTGAATGTGTTTGACTTTCATTTGATTCAATTAGCTTTGTAGAATGTATTTGACTTTCATTTGATTCAAATAGCTTTATTTGAATGTGTTTGACTTTCATTTGATTCAATTAGCTTTGTAGAATGTATTTGACTTTCATTTGATTCGAAATCTTTGTTTGAATGTGTTTGACTTTCATTTGATTCAATTAGCTTTGTTTGAATGTGTTTGACTTTCATTTGATTCAATTAGCTTTGTAGAATGTATTTGACTATCATTTGATTCAAATAGCTTTGTTTGAATGCGTTTAACTTTCATTTGATTTAATTAGCCTTGTAGAATACATTTCACTTTCATTTAATTTAAACAACTTTGTTTGAATGTGTTTGACTTTCATTTGACTCAAATAGCTTTATTTGATTGCGTTTGACTTTCATTTGATACAATTAGCTTTGTAGAACGTATTTAACTTTCATTTGATTCAAATAGTTTTGTTTGAATGTGTTTGACTTTCATTTGATTCTATCAGCTTTGTAGAACGTATTTGACTTTCAATTGATTCAATTAGTTTTGTAGAATGTATTTGACTTTCATTTGATTTAATTAGCTTTGTAAAATGTATTTGACTTTCATTTGATTCAATTAGCAATGTTTGAATGTGGTTGACTTTTATTTGATTCAATTTGCTTTGTAGAATGTATTTGACTTTCATTTTCTTTAAATAGCTTTGTTTGAATGTGTTTGACTTTCATTTGATTCAATTAGGTTTGTAGAATGTATTTGACTTTCATTTGATTTAATTAGCTTTGTAGAATGTATTTGACTTTCATTTGATTCAAATAGCTTTGTTTGAATTTATTTGACTCTCATTTGATTCAAATAGCTTTGTTTGAATGTGTTTGACTTTCATTTGATTAAATTAGCTTTGTAGAATGTATTTGACTTTCATTTGATTTAAATAGCTTTACTTGAATGTGTTTGACTTTCATTTGATTCAATTAGCTTTGTAGAATGTATTTGACTTTCATTTGATTCGAAATCTTTGTTTGAATGTGTTTGACTTTTATTTGATTCAATTGGCTTTGTTTGAATGTGTTTGACTTTAATTTTATTCAATTAGCTTTGTAGAATGTAATAGACTTTTATTTAATTTAATTAGCTTTGTTTGAATGTATTTGACTTTCAATTGATTCAAATAGCTTTGTTTGAATGTGTTTGACTTTCATTTGATTCAATTAGCTTTGTAGAATGTATTTGACATTCATTTAATTTAAATAGCTTTGTTTGAATGTGTTTCACTTTCATTTGATTCAATTAGCTTTGTTTGAATGTGTTTGACTTTCATTTGATACAATTAGCTTTGTAGAACGTATTTAACTTTCATTTGATTCAAATAGTTTTGTTTGAATGTGTTTGACTTTCATTTGATTCTATCAGCTTTGTAGAACGTATTTGACTTTCAATTGATTCAATTAGCTTTGTAGAATGTATTTGACTTTCATTTGATTCAATTAGGTTTGTAGAATGTATTTGACTTTCATTTGATTCAATTAGCTTTGTTTGAATTTGGTTGACTTTTATTTGATTCAATTAGCTTTGTAGAATGTATTTGACTTTCATTTGAGTCAAATACCTTTGTTTGACTGTGTTTGACTTTCATTTTTTTCAATTTGCTTTGTAGAATGTATTTCACTTTCATTTTCTTTAAATAGCTTAGTTTGAATGTGTTTGACTTTCATTTGATTCAATTAGGTTTGTAGAATGTATTTGACATTCATTTAATTAAAATAGCTTTGTTTGAATGTGTTTGACTTTCATTTGGTTCAATTAGCTTTGTTTGAATGTGTTTGACTTTCATTTGATTTAATTAGCTTTGTAGAATGTATTTGACTTTCATTTGATTCAAATAGCTTTGTTTGAATTTATTTGACTCTCATTTGATTCAAATAGCTTTGTTTGAATGTGTTTGACTTTCATTTGATTAAATTAGCTTTGTAGAATGTATTTGACTTTCATTTGATTTAAATAGCTTTATTTGAATGTGTTTGACTTTCATTTGATTCAATTAGCTTTGTAGAATGTATTTAACTTTCATTTGATTCGAAATCTTTGTTTGAATGTGTTTGACTTTCATTTGATTCAATTGGCTTTGTTTGAATGTGTTTGACTTTAATTTTATTCAATTAGGTTTGTAGAATGTATTAGACTTTTATTTAATTTAATTAGCTTTGTTTGAATGTATTTGACTTTCAATTGATTCAAATAGCTTTGTTTGAATGTGTTTGACTTTCATTTGATTCAATTAGCTTTGTAGAATGTATTTGACATTCATTTAATTTAAATAGCTTTGTTTGAATGTGTTTCACTTTCATTTGATTCAACTAGCTTTGTTTGAATGTGTTTGACTTTCATTTGATTCAATTAGCTTTATAGAATGTATTTGACTCTCATTTAATTCGATTAGCTTTGTAGAATACATTTCACTTTCATTTAATTTAAACAACTTTGTTTTAATGTGTTTGACTTTCATTAGACTCAAATAGCTTTATTTGATTGCGTTTGACTTTAATTTGATACAATTAGCTTTGTAGAACGTATTTAACTTTCATTTGATTCAAATAGCTTTGTTTGAATGTGTTTGACTTTCATTTGATTCCATCAGCTTTGTAGAATGTATTTGACTTTCAATTGATTCAATTAGCTTTGTAGAATTAATTTGACTTTCATTTGATTCAAATAGCTTTGTTTGAATGTGGTTGACTTTTATTTGATTCAATTAGCTTTGTAGAATGTATTTGACTTTCATTTGAGTCAAATACCTTTGTTTGAATGTGTTTGACTTTCATTTGATTCGATTGGCTTTGTTTGAATGTGTTTGACTTTCATTTGATTCAATTAGCTTTGCAGAATGTATTTGACTTTCATTTGATTCAATTAGCTTTGTTTGAATGTGGTTGACTTTTATTTGATTCAATTAGCTTTGTAGAATGTATTTGACTTTCATTTGAGTCAAATACCTTTGTTTGACTGTGTTTGACTTTGATTTTTTTCAATTTGCTTTGTAGAATGTATTTGACTTTCATTTGATTCAAATAGCTTTGTTTGAATTTATTTGACACTCATTTGATTCAAATAGCTTTGTTTGAATGCGTTTAACTTTCATTTGATTCAATTAGCTTTGTAGAATACATTTCACTTTCATTTAGTTTAAACAACTTTGTTTGAATGTGTTTGACTTTCATTTGACTCAAATAGCTTTATTTGATTGCGTTTGACTTTCATTTGATACAATTAGCATTGTATAACGTATTTAACTTTCATTTGATTCAAATAGCTTTGTTTGAATGTGCTTGACTTTCATTTGATTCCATAAGCTTTGTAGAATGTATTTGACTTTCAATTGATTCAATTAGCTTTGTAGAATGTATTTGACTTTCATTTGATTAAAATAGCTTTGTTTGAATGTGGTTGACTTTCATTTGATTCAATTAGCTTTGTAGAATGTATTTGACTTTCATTTGAGTCAAATACCTTTGTTTGACTGTGTTTGACTTTTATGTTTTTCAATTTGCTTTGTAGAATGTATTTGACTTTCCTTTTCTTCAAATAGCTTTGTTTGAATGTGTTTGACTTTCATTTGATTCAATTAGCTTTGTAGAATGTATTTGACATTAATTTAATTAAAATAGCTTTGATTGAATGTGTTTGACTTTCATTTGATTCAATTAGCTTCGTAGAATGTATTTGAATTTCATTTGATTCAAATCGCTTTGTTTGAGTTTATTTGACTCTCATTAGATTCAAATAGCTTTGTTTGAATGTGTTTGACTTTCATTTGATTCAATTAGCTTTGTAGAATGTATTTGACTTTCATTTGATTCAAATAGCTTTATTTTAATGTGTTTGACTTTCATTTGATTCAATTAGCTTTGTAGAATGTATTTGACTTTCATTTGATTCGAAATCTTTGTTTGAATGTGTTTGACTTTCATTTGATTCAATTAGCTTTGTTTGAATGTGTTTGACTTTAATTTTATTCAATTAGCTTTGTAGAATGTATTAGACTTTTATTTAATTTAATTAGCTTTGTTTGAATGTATTTGACTTTCAATTGATTCAAATAGCATTGTTTGAATGTGATTGACTTTGATTTGATTCTATTAGCTTTGTAGAATTTATTTGACATTCATTTAATTTAAATAGCTTTGTTTGAATGTGTTTCACTTTCATTTGATTCAACTAGCTTTATTTGAATGTGTTTGACTTTCATTTGATTCAATTAGCTTTATAGAATGTATTTGACTCTCATTTGATTCAATTAGCTTTGTAGAATACATTTCACTTTCATTTAATTTAAACAACTTTGTTTTAATGTGTTTGACTTTCATTAGACTCAAATAGCTTTATTTGATTGCGTTTGACTTTCATTTGATACAATTAGCTTTGTAGAACGTATTTAACTTTCATTTGATTCAAATAGCTTTGTTTGAATGTGTTTGACTTTCATTTGATTCCATCAGCTTTGTAGAATGTATTTGACTTTCAATTGATTCAATTAGCTTTGTAGAATTTATTTGACTTTCATTTGATTCAAATAGCTTTGTTTGAATGTGTTTGACTTTCATTTGATTCCATCAGCTTTGTAGAATGTATTTGACTTTCATTTGAGTCAAATACCTTTGTTTGAATGTGTTTGACTTTCATTTGATTCGATTGGCTTTGTTTGAATGTGTTTGACTTTCATTTGATTTAATTAGCTTTGTAGAATGTATTTGACTTTCATTTGATTCAAATAGCTTTGTTTGAGTTTATTTGACTCTCATTTGATTCAAATAGCTTTGTTTGAATGTGTTTGACTTTCATTTGATTAAATTAGCTTTGTAGAATGTATTTCACTTTCATTTGATTTAAATAGCTTTATTTGAATGTGTTTGACTTTCATTTGATTCAATTAGCTTTGTAGAATGTATTTGACTTTCATTTGATTCGAAATCTTTGTTTGAATGTGTTTGACTTTCGTTTGATTCAATTGGCTTTGTTTGAATGTGTTTGACTTTAATTTTATTCAATTAGCTTTATAGAATGTATTAGACTTTTATTTAATTTAATTAGCTTTGTTTGAATGTATTTGACTTTCAATTGATTCAAATAGCTTTGTTTGAATGTGTTTGACTTTCATTTGATTCAATTAGCTTTGTAGAATGTATTTGACATTCATTTAATTTAAATAGCTTAGTTTGAATGTGTTTGACTTTCATTTGATTTAATTAGCTTTGTTTGAATGTGTTTGACATTTATTTGATTCAATTAGCTTTGTAGAATGTATTTGACTTTCATTTGATTCAAATAGCTTTATTTTAATGTGTTTGTCTTTCATTTGATTCAATTAGCTTTGTAGAATGTATTAAACTTTCATTTGATTCGAAATCTTTGTTTGAATGTGTTTGACTTTCATTTGATTCAATTAGCTTTGTTTGAATGTGTTTGACTTTAATTTTATTCAATTAGCTTTGTAGAATGTATTAGACTTTTATTAAATTTAATTAGCTTTGTTTGAATGTATTTGACTTTCAATTGATTCAAATAGCTTTGTTTGAATGTGTTTGACTTTCATTTGATTCAATTAGCTTTGTAGAATGTATTTGACATTCATTTAATTTAAATAGCTTTGTTTGAATGTGTTTGACTTTCATTTGATTCAATTAGCTTTGTTTGAATGTGTTTGACATTCATATGATTCAATTAGCTTTGTAGAATGTATTTGACTCTCATTTGATTCAAATAGTTTTGTTTGAATGTGTTTGACTTTCATTTGATTCTATCAGCTTTGTAGAACGTATTTGACTTTCAATTGATTCAATTAGCTTTGTAGAATGTATTTGACTTTCATTTGATTCAATTAGCTTTGTAGAATGTATTTGACTTTCATTTGATTCAATTAGCTTTGTTTGAATGTGGTTGACTTTTATTTGATTCAATTAGCTTTGTAGAATGTATTTGACTTTCATTTGAGTCAAATACCTTTGTTTGACTGTGTTTGACTTTCATTTTTTTCAATTTGCTTTGTAGAATGTATTTCACTTTCATTTTCTTTAAATAGCTTTGTTTGAATGTGTTTGACTTTCATTTGATTCAATTAGGTTTGTAGAATGTATTTGACATTCATTTAATTAAAATAGCTTTGTTTGAATGTGTTTCACTTTCATTTGATTCAACTAGCTTTGTTTGAATGTGTTTGACTTTCATTTGATTCAATTAGCTTTATAGAATGTATTTGACTCTCATTTGAATCGATTAGCTTTATAGAATACATTTCACTTTCATTTAATTTAAACAACTTTGTTTTAATGTGTTTGACTTTCATTAGACTCAAATAGCTTTATTAGATTGCGTTTGACTTTAATTTGATACAATTAGCTTTGTAGAACGTATTTAACTTTCATTTGATTCAAATAGCTTTGTTTGAATGTGTTTGACTTTCATTTGATTCTATCAGCTTTGTAGAATGTATTTGACTTTCAATTGATTCAATTAGCTTTGTAGAATTAATTTGACTTTCATTTGATTCAAATAGCTTTGATTGAATGTGGTTGACTTTTATTTCATTCAATTAGCTTTGTAGAATGTATTTGACTTTCATTTGAGTCAAATACCTTTGTTTGAATGTGTTTGACTTTCATTTGATTCGATTGGCTTTGTTTGAATGTGTTTGACTTTCATTTGATTCAATTAGCTTTGCAGAATGTATTTGACTTTCATTTGATTCAATTAGCTTTGTTTGAATGTGGTTGACTTTTATTTGATTCAATTAGCTTTGTAGAATGTATTTGACTTTCATTTGAGTCAAATACCTTTGTTTGACTGTGTTTGACTTTGATTTTTTTCAATTTGCTTTTTAGAATGTATTTGACTTTCATTTGATTCAAATAGCTTTGTTTGAATTTATTTGACACTCATTTGATTCAAATAGCTTTGTTTGAATGCGTTTAACTTTCATTTGATTCAATTAGCTTTGTAGAATACATTTCACTTTCATTTAGTTTAAACAACTTTGTTTGAATGTGTTTGACTTTCATTTGACTTAAATAGCTTTATTTGATTGCGTTTGACTTTCATTTGATACAATTAGCTTTGTATAACGTATTTAACTTTCATTTGATTCAAATAGCTTTGTTTGAATGTGCTTGACTTTCATTTGATTCCATAAGCCTTGTAGAATGTATTTGACTTTCAATTGATTCAATTAGCTTTGTAGAATGTATTTGACTTTCATTTGATTCAAATAGCTTTGTTTGAATGTGGTTGACTTTCATTTGATTCAATTAGCTTTGTAGAATGTATTTGACTTTCATTTGAGTCAAATACCTTTGTTTGACTGTGTTTGACTTTTATTTTTTTCAATTTGCTTTGTAGAATGTATTTGACTTTCCTTTTCTTCAAATAGCTTTGTTTGAATGTGTTTGACTTTCATTTGATTCAATTAGCTTTGTAGAATGTATTTGACATTAATTTAATTAAAATAGCTCTGATTGAATGTGTTTGACTTTCATTTTATTCAATTAGCTTCGTAGAATGTATTTGAATTTCATTTGATTCAAATCGCTTTGTTTGAGTTTATTTGACTCTCATTTGATTCAAATAGCTTTGTTTGAATGTGTTTGACTTTCATTTGATTCAATTAGCTTTGTAGAATGTATTTGACTTTCATTTGATTCAAATAGCTTTATTTTAATGTGTTTGACTTTCATTTGATTCAATTAGCTTTGTAGAATGTATTTGACTTTCATTTGATTCGAAATCTTTGTTTGAATGTGTTTGACTTTCATTTGATTCAATTAGCTTTGTTTGAATGTGTTTGACTTTAATTTTATTCAATTAGCTTTGTAGAATGTATTAGACTTTTATTTAATTTAATTAGCTTTGTTTGAATGTATTTGACTTTCAATTGATTCAAATAGCTTTGTTTGAATGTGTTTGACTTTCATTTGATTCAATTAGCTTTGTAGAATGTATTTGACATTCATTTAATTTAAATAGCTTAGTTTGAATGTGTTTGACTTTCATTTTATTCAATTACCTTTGTTTGAATGTGTTTGACATTCATTTGATTCAATTAGCTTTGTAGAATGTATTTGACTTTCATTTGATTCAAATAGCTTTATTTTAATGTGTTTGACTTTCATTTGATTCAATTAGCTTTGTAGAATGTATTTGACTTTCATTTGATTCGAAATCTTTGTTTGAATGTGTTTGACTTTCATTTGATTCAATTAGCTTTGTTTGAATGCGTTTGACTTTAATTTTATTCAATTAGCTTTGTAAAATGTATTAGACTTTTATTAAATTTAATTAGCTTTGTAGAACGTATTTAACTTTCATTTGATTCAAATAGCGTTGTTTGAATGTGATTTACTTTCATTTGATTCCATCAGCTTTGTAGAATGTATTTAACTTTCAATTAATTCAATTAGCTTTGTAGAATGTATTTGACTTTCATTTGATTCAAATAGCTTTGTTTGAATGTGGTTGATTTCATTTGATTCAATTAGCTTTGTAGAATGTATTTGACTCTCATTTGATTCAAATAGCTTTGTTTGAATGTGTTTGACTTTCATTTGATTCAATTAGCTTTGTAGAATGTATTTGACATTCATTTAATTTAAATAGCTTAGTTTGAATGTGTTTGACTTTCATTTGATTCAATTAGCTTTGTTTGAATGTGTTTGACATTCATTTAATTCAATTAGCTTTGTAGAATGTATTTGACTTTCATTTGATTCAAATAGCTTTATTTTAATGTGTTTGACTTTCATTTGATTCAATTAGCTTTGTAGAATTTATTTGACTTTCATTTGATTCGAAATCTTTGTTTGAATGTGTTTGACTTTCATTTGATTCAATTAGCTTTGTTTGAATGCATTTGACTTTAATTTTATTCAATTAGCTTTGTAGAATGTATTAGACTTTTATTAAATTTAATTAGCTTTGTTTGAATGTATTTGACTTTCAATTGATTCAAATCGCTTTGTTTGAATGTGTTTGACTTTCATTTGATTCAATTAGCTTTGTAGAATGTATTTGACATTCATTTAATTTAAATAGCTTTGTTTGAATGTGTTTGACTTTCATTTGATTCAATTAGCTTTGTTTGAATGTGTTTGACATTCATTTGATTCAATTAGCTTTGTAGAATGTATTTGACTCTCATTTGATTCAAATAGCTTTGTTTGAATGTGTTTGACTTTCATTTGATTCAATTAGCTTTGTAGAATGTATTTGACATTCATTTAATTTAAATAGCTTAGTTTGAATGTGTTTGACTTTCATTTGATTCAATTAGCTTTGTTTGAATGTGTTTGACATTCATTTGATTCAATTAGCTTTGTAGAATGTATTTGACTTTCATTTGATTCAAATAGCTTTATTTTAATGTGTTTGACTTTCATTTGATTCAATTAGCTTTGTAGAATGTATTTGACTTTCATTTGATTCGAAATCTTTGTTTGAATGTGTTTGACTTTCATTTGATTCAATTAGCTTTGTTTGAATGCGTTTGACTTTAATTTTATTCAATTAGCTTTGTAGAATGTATTAGACTTTTATTAAATTTAATTAGCTTTGTTTGAATGTATTTGACTTTCAATTGATTCAAATAGCTTTGCTTGAATGTGTTTGACTTTCATTTGATTCAATTAGCTTTGTAGAATGTATTTGACATTCATTTAATTTAAATAGCTTTGTTTGAATGTGTTTGACTTTCATTTGATTCAATTAGCTTTGTTTGAATGTGTTTGACATTCATTTGATTCAATTAGCTTTGTAGAATGTATTTGACTCTCATTTGATTCAAATAGCTTTGTTTGAATGCGTTTAACTTTCATTTGATTCAATTAACTTTGTAGAATACATTTCACTTTCATTTAATTTAAACAACTTTGTTTGAATGTGTTTGACTTTCATTTGACTCAAATAGCTTTATTTGATTGTGTTTGACTTTCATTTGATACAATTAGCTTTGTGGAACGTATTTAACTTTCATTTGATTCAAATAGCTTTGTTTGAATGTGTTTGATTTCATTTGATTCCATCAGCTTTGTAGAATGTATTTGACTTTCAATTGATTCAATTAGATTTGTAGAATTTATTCGACTTTCATTTGATTCAAATAGCTTTGTTTGAATGTGGTTGACTTTTATTTGATTCAATTAGCTTTGTAGAATGTATTAGACTTTCATTTGAGTCAAATACCTTTGTTTGAATGTGTTTGACTTTCACTTGATTCGATTGGCTTTGTTTGAATGTGTTTGACTTTCATTTGATTCAATTAGCTTTGTAGAATGTATTTGACTCTCATTTGATTCAAATAGCTTTGTTTGAATGCGTTTAACTTTCATTTGATTCAATTAGCTTTGCAAAATACATTTCACTTTCATTTAATTTAAATAACTTTATTTGAACGTGTTTGACTTTCATTTAACTCAAATAGCTTTATTTGATTGCGTTTGACTTTCATTTTATACAATTAGCTTTGTAAAACGTATTTAACTTTCATTTGATTCAAATAGCTTTGTTTGAATGTGCTTGACTTTCATTTGATTCCATCAGCTTTGTAGAATGTATTTGACTTTCAATTGATTCAATTAGCTTTGTAGAATGTATTTGACTTTCATTTGATTCAAATAGCTTTGTTTGAATGTGGTTGACTTTCATTTGATTCAATTAGCTTTGTAGAATGTATTTGACTTTCATTTGAGTCAAATACCTTTGTTTAACTGTGTTTGACTTTCATTTTTTTCAATTTGCTTTGTAGAATTTATTTGACTTTCATTTTCTTTAAATAGCTTTGTTTGAATGTGTTTGACTTTCATTTGATTCAATTAGCTTTGTAGAATGTATTTGACATTAATTTAATTAAAATAGCTTTGATTGAATGTGTTTGACTTTCATTTGATTCAATTAGCTTCGTAGAATGTATTTGAATTTCATTTGATTCAAATCGCTTTGTTTGAATTTATTTGACTCTCATTTGATTCAAATAGTTTTGTTTGAATGTGTTTGACTTTTGATTAGGGGATTTTTATCCACCAAGCGCCGTTTGACAAGTGGACCAACCAGGTTCCGCCACGCGTCCTCCACGGACCACTTAAGACACGCCACGTGTCCACCCATGCCAAATGGGACAACCGGCCATCAAGGCCCATTTCAGTCTAGAAGCCCGATCGGCCCTAGGTTTACCTTAAACCTAGAGAGTTGCACGCTTCCCAAGGCTATAAATACTCGATTAATCCTCATTAATCAGGGGACCGAATAATTTACGGAACACACTAATAACCGGCTGATCTCGCTAGCAAAGCAGATTACCTACATTAAATACTCTCACCTAGAGAGACCTTATTACTTTAATTTCTGTATTAATTACTCCTTAATCAGGTACTAACTTGACCGTTGGAGGCGGAGCTCTCAGGAGTCTCCGTTATTTTGCAGGTACAGGCGTCCGGTTCCAGTCTCGGAATTGTAACTCTCCCGCAGGACATCAGAAAACCCCGAAACATTTGGCGCCGTCTGTGGGGAGAGTACTTCAGAGATGGCATCCAAGTCTGTACCGACCCCAGAAGAGAGGCGTCCCCTAGACGACCCTCAAGTTCAGTCGGACCATGATACCGAAAGTGAATTTGAAGTTGAAACTCATACAGCTCCAGACGGGACCCTAAGGGCCCGCCGTACCCGTCATACTGAAATAAGGGAACGGGAGTATCTTCAAACAGGAAGCGAGCCAGCAGGCGCACCGCTTGCTCGGCAACAGCCGACTGATGGGTCTGCTCCGATCACAAGGAACGAACTCATGACCTTCATGAGGGGATTCAAGGGAGAGATCCAAGAGTTGATCAATAAAAAACCGCCTGCTTCAGTCAAAGAGCAGGCGGCCAAAAAACCTTCCACTTCACTGAAGAGGAAGCCAGTTCAAGGGCGAGAGGCGACTCCCCATCCTAAATCTAAGAAGCGGGAGCCGTCTGCTCTTGATTTCACAAAACTCCGTTATCCTACGGGAAATAGGAAACCGGTTCGTCATATTCAGGCGGACGGGTCAAGGCAAACGTTCACAGATGCTCGGCACCTGCTAGAGCAGAAGAAGAGTGACCGATTATCAGAGTCGGCTTCTACTTCAAATTTTCAGGACAGTTTGCGAAATGCCTCGATGAGGCCAACTCAGTCGTACCATGAGAGTCAGTCAGGCGGCACCTCCCGTCAGTCTGGCTTTCATAGTGCGCAGGCGGTACCAAATTTGCCATTTGTGCCGCAACAACAATATTTTATGCAGCCACCTCCATTTGGTGGACCTGCAGCAAAAAAACGTCCAACCTATGGACTGGCAGCTACGGCTGCTTAGACTTGGTGAACAGCCGTCGGCCTTCTCCAAGGAAATTACTGAAGCCGCTCAGCCGGCCAAAGTAAAAAATGTTTTAGTAGGCGCCTATGATGGCACTACTAACCCGGAAGACCATCTGATGGCATTCACCAACCTGATGTACCTTCAAGGGTTGGATGATCCCACTTGGTGCAAGTGTTTCCCAGCAACTCTCAAGGGAATTGCACAGCAATGGTTCGGCAACCTGCCGACTGGTTGTGTAAACAGTTTCAGGACGCTTGCTTACTTATTTGCCTCCAACTTTGCAATGAACATCCCTGCGAAGAAAACGACCCTTGATTTGGGAACAATTCAGCAGGGTGAAAAGGAGGGGCTTCGTTCCTACATCAGGCGGTTCAACCTGATGAGAATACAGATTCAAGGGTTACCGGATGAGGTAGCTTATACTGACTTTTTTAGAGGTCTCAAAGACGGGTCTACCTTCAAATTTGATTTAGTTCGAAAAAGGGTGGCGACTCTTCAAGAGGCCTTGATTGAAGCAGAAGCCTATATACAGGCGACTGATCTGTGTACAATGAAACAGTCGGACGGGAAGAGGTTCGACAATAGAGAAGGACGACAGAAACAGTCGTCCAACAAAGATGAAAAAAGAAAAGGGGTCTGGGCGGCTGATTCCTCTAAACAGCCGGCCAAGAAGAAAAAGGAATTCAAACCATACTCCCCAAAGTATGTGTTTAACAAGGATAACCAGTTTATCCTAAAAGAAATAAAGGGACGGCTCTCAATTGAGAAACCGCTCCCCATGAAGGGTTCTGCGAGCAACCGGAACCAAGACAAAATCTGTGCTTATCATGATGACATTGGTCATCACACCAACGACTGCATTAGTCTCATGCGGTACCTAGACCGCTTGGCTGATCAAGGTGATCTTGACACTTATGTCAAGAAATCTACGGGGAATACTTTCTCAAAAAAGCAGTCGGCCAAAAAGAATCAACAGGCCGACAGTTCCGATACAGATGATGCAGTCGTCTACACCATTGCAGGCGGCTTCTCAGGAGGCGGCCCCACTATTAGGGGCAACAAAGATAATATAAGGCGGTTAGATGTAAATTCCGTTCACCAAGAACGACCGTCCAAATATACATTTCCTGAGATTGTCATCACTGAAGAGGATCTAGGAGGAATAAGGGGGCCGCATGACGACCCTCTCGTTATTGAATGTAAAGTGGCCAACCAGAGAGTTGGTCGAATCCTCATAGATACTGGGAGCTCTTCAGATCTCATCAGCAGCAAATGTCTGTCAAAACTGAAATATCAGACGGACTGCATACATCCGGCCTCCCACCCTTTAATAGGGTTTTGGAGGAGGAGTCGTCCACCCACTGGGACGAGTTGATCTACCCGTCCGCCTGGGCGAAAAAGGGGAAGGACGACACATGGTAGTCCGATTCCTAGTTGTAGAGGAACTCTCTGCCTACAACATGATTCTGGGTCGCCCAACCCTGAATAGTGCCAAGGCTGTTATAATCCCGTCACTTATGCTGCTTAAGTTTGAAAGGGACAATGGAACAGTCGGCTCCCTAAGGGGAGATCAGAGGATGGCCCGAGAGTGCTATCTCTCGGATGTCAAACCCACTGCTAAGGCCACTGGGTCAAGTGGAGAAAAAACAGACCTTGACAATGTCAAGGAAAGTGCGCCTGTTCAAGAAACAGGCGACAGAAAAAGAAAGGCGTCCCAGACAGAGTCCGCCAGAAAGGCAAGAAAATAGCAATCATTGGCAGAGGACCGGCCGGATGAGTTCCGCCCTCAGCCGGCTGGTGAGCATACGGACCTGATATTAGACGACTCCCGCCCTGACCGAACAGTCAAAGTTGGGACGACTGCTCTGAGAAACCTTGGTGCTGACTTTCACAACCTGTTGAAAGAATACAAGGACATCTTTGCATTTGAAGTCCATGAAATGCCAGGCATTAGTCCTGATCTGGCAGTACACAAACTCGCTGTGGATCCGAAAAAGAAGCCGGTACGGCAAAAGAAGCGGAACCATGGTGAAGAAAGAGGTCAGGCGGCCGCCGCCGAAGTCAAAAAATTACTTGATGCAGGGTTCATTCGGCAATGTTACTTCCCAGATTGGGTTGCAAATGTGGTACTTGTTAAAAAGCCGAATGGCACCTGGCGAATGTGTGTAGACTACACAGACTTGAACAAGGCGTGCCCCAAAGACAGTTATCCTCTGCCCAAAATTGATAACCTGGTCGACTCAACAGCCGGCCATGCCTTGATGAGTTTTATGGACGCCTATTCTGGTTTTCATCAAATACCGACCAACCGATCAAACGGCCCCTTACCACCATGGAGTCCTCCGGACGAATGATCAAATGGGCCATAGAAATGCAGAGTCTCGAAGTTACTTTCGAGCCTAGAAAAGCAGTGAAGGGGCAAGCCTTTGCTGACTTTATTGTAGAGATGACTCGTCCTCCTGACTCTCAAGTTCCAGACCAAGTCTGGAAGGTATATGTGGACGGAAGCTCTACTTCAAACGGTTGTGGAGCAGGCGTCGTATGTCAATCTCCAGAGGGCGACAGGTTCGAGTATGCTCTACGCTTCAGTTTCCAGGCTTCAAACAATGAGGCAGAATATGAAGCTTTACTAGCCGGGATCCGCATGTGTAAGGCGGCCGGGGCAAGGAAAATAGACGCCTGTTCTGATTCACAACTGATAGTGAGTCAGTACAATGGCGAATACGAAGCAACACATCCGGCCATGATCAAATATTTACAGGCGGTCCGACAAGCAGTCGGCTCCCTTGAGGATTTCCATCTGATCCAAGTACCGAGATCAGAAAACAACCAGGCAGATGCACTCTCGAAATTAGCATCATCCGCCTCCTCCGATACTCCTCGAACTGTGTTTTGGGAAGTAATGGAGAAGAGAAGCATCGAGGAAAATCCTATTGGAATTCTAGACAGAAGCTCAACCTGGATGGATTCAATCAGGGCATATCTGACAAACGGTACACTGCCGGATGATCCTCAACAGGCGGCATCACTGAAAAAACGAGCCTCCTGTTTTGAAATGATACAGGGGGAACTGCACAAGAGGGGGCACCTTCAACCCTTCTTAAAGTGTGTTACTCCTGAAAAGGGACGAGAGATACTAGATGATCTTCACTCTGGTTTCTGTGCTTCCCATATAGGTGGTAGGATGCTTGCTCAAAGGGCAAGGCGGCAGGGCTACTTTTGGCCTACTTTGGAAGCAGATGCAATGGAGATGGTGAAAAAATGTGACAAGTGCCAAAGGTTTGGCAAATTAATTCACCGTCCGGCTACTGATCTCACTACCATTCACAGCCCACTACCGTTTGCTAAGTGGGGCATGGACATTCTGGGTCCATATACGCCTGCTACAGGCGGCAGAAGGTATATACTTGTTGCCGTTGACTACTTCACTAAATGGGTAGAGGCGGAGGCTGTAAAGGGAATCAAGACGAAAGATGTAATTTCATTCATTTGGAAAAACGTCATCACTCGGTTCGGGGTTCCCATGTCTATGGTTTTTGATAATGGTCCCCAATTTGAGACGCCTGTTCTCAAAAGCTGGTTGGGAGACCAAGGAATTGGACATTACTTTGCATCTGTCGCCGTCCACAAGCAAACGGCCAGGTAGAAGCCTTTAATAAAATCATCTCAGACGGTCTCAAGAAAAAAATTGAACGAGCAGGCGGCCTATGGGCAGATGAACTACCACATGTTCTTTGGGCCATTAGGACGACTGAAAAAGGGGCGACTGGAGAAACTCCCTTCCTCCTAACTTATGGTGCAGAAGCTGTTCTTCCAATAGAACACTACGAGCCGACTCTTCGAGTAATGCTATATGACGAAGAGGCAAACTGGGAAGCTATGCGCCTGGCATTAGACTCACTTCCTTAAAAGAGGGGCAATGCTGTTTTGCGCCATGAAATCTACCGCCTGAGAATGACTAGATCATACAACAAAAAAGTGCACAGGCGTCCACTCAAAGTAGGGGACTTTGTACTTAGAAAAATGGAAGCAGTTGGTAGGGCTAACGAGTCTGGCAAACTAACTCCCAACTGGGAAGGACCCTACCGAATCTATGCGGAAGTCAGGGACGGTACCTACCGTCTGGAAACACCAGACGGACAACCGTTGCCTCGAACTTGGAATGTAGATAACCTTAAGAAATATTTCTTTTGAATGATGTAAAGTAAAGAGCTACTTAACAAGTTGGCACTTACTATTCAATTTTGTATTACGAGGGGCATGCCGTCTGTACCTTTACAGTCGGCTACTCTCCATTGAGTTTCACTCTCTATCTTTACAGGGGCATGCCGTCTGTTCCATTACAGTCGGCTACTCTCTCTCGAGTATTTTACTCACAATACTTAGCTAAAAAGTTTAGGGCCTGGCCGATCCTGTAACTAACAGGCGGCTACCCTTCTTTTACTTAGCACATACGTTCACCACGAACGTACCAAGGCCACTGGCCGAATGATCAGACCAGGCGCCTAGTCAACTGATCTAACTTTTAAAAACTAATCCGACCTGTCCCAACATTATAGCAGGCGTCCGGCGGCATCCATTCGGATGAAATTCGTCGCAGAGAGCAGCTCCCTTTTGGGTGGAACATTGTTCTATAAACTAATTACACGGCACCTATACGACTGTCCCAAAGGGCAACCACGTAGCCGTTTTTGAGACAAGGATAACTCTATCACTAACCAAACCAGTGGTAGCAGTTGACATCTGAGTCAGATGACCGCCTGTATTACTTGGATAAATGCAGGGGTACCTATTGAGTTAATAGCCAACAAACATTGGCGAATCAAGGGGTCTAGCCGGCCTACGCCGCCTGGTACCTCTACTTCTCAAACAAAAGTGACGGCGACTGAGTAACTCCAAAGTTAACTCATAGTCACTCCTTCAAATTTGGTATGGAACCTAAAAAGTTTGAGTCGTCCGCCTGTTTTATACAAACAAGGGCACTCGAACCCCTATTCCTACTGGATAACCTATTGAGTAAATAGCCAACAAACATTGGTAAATCAAGGGGTCTAGCCGGCCTACGCCGCCTGATACCTTTACTACTCAATCAAGATTGTGACGAAGACTAAGTAACTCCTATGTTAACTTAATAGTCACTCAAACTTAGTACTGAGCCTAAAAGGTACGAGTCGTCCACTTGTTTTTAATAAACAAAGGCTCTCAACCAATACTCTTGCTAGGTTAACAAATAACAAATTAGAGGCCAACATTGGCAATAAAGGGAAACAACCGGTACCCGCCGCTTGTTTTCCTACTTAAATTCCTTGGCTACTTGGTAATTCTATTTACTTGGTCAAATTGAATAAAGAGTTCGAATACCGATTGATTAAATGGCCGACTGATCATCTATCCTGGAAACAGACAACCAGTCGTCCAGGGGCATAGGCGGCATACTTACTATTTGTACCTGTCTTAACGTTCGGCCATACACAACAGTCTGTCTAGTGAGCAAATTTCAAATACTTAGACAAATTTGAACAAAAACAAAAAATTTGATTAAAATGAGCCGGCCATAAAAGACCAGCAGAATATTCAAAACCCCGGCCCCCTGGCCGGGTAATTACAAAGCAAACGGCACACAGGCCGTGAAAAAAAAATATACTTAAAGCTTAAGAAGGGGCAGTTCAGTGTCAGCAGCAGCCGCCTGGTCAGCACTCTTCTTGCTGGACTCGGCCTTAGCTGCATCATCTTTTGATGCCTTACCCCCAAGTGGCACAAGCGCCACAACCGGCTCTTCCTCCTCCAACGCAACGCCCATCGCCTCTTCTTCAGCAGCCGCCAGGATCTGTTGATTATATATTTCCGAACACTGGCGGTACGTTCTTTCCCATGAGGCAAAGTCGGCACTGGGGAACAGTCGTTCCCAGGTCATGCGTTGGATTTGGGCGGAGTCTTCCACCATCTCCCGGACGAGCTCTTGTTTCTCTTGCTCGGCCTTGTCCGAGAGCTCTTGGGTAAGACTCTTCTCCTGGTTCACCAGGCGTTCTTTTACGTTAGCCAAAGATTTCTCCATGGCTTCGTAAGAGTGCATTTTCTGACGAAGGGGCTTCAGCTCGGCTTTAAGTTTGGTGACGGTCCCCTCCAGCTCGTCAACCTTCTTTTGGGCCGCCTCTAGCTGAGCCCGAACAGCGGCGGTCGCCTGCGCCTGATAATAAAGAAGATCAATGGTCAGTACTTCATTTTGGGCAATTTGAAACATTGCTTTATCACAGCTGGAGGCGGCCATAGCCTTTGCGGCCTTTACCTCTTTGTTTTTCCGATCAATCGGCTTGCGAAGGCTGTTGACTCGGAGCAGGGCCTAAGTACAAAGAAAAACAGGCGTCAGTTTCCAATCATAAGGGTTAACAGGCGTCCTGGACCTTCAAAAGGGTATACCTCAGCTAGGATCCCCGAAATTCCATCGAGGTCAAGGGTGCGGCACCCTTGACCGCCTCCCTGTCAGAGGGAGGAACTACTTTAACCATTGACTTGGCTACCTCAACCAAGTCAAGTCCCTGGGGGCCGGCTGCATTAAGCAAAAGGAAAAACAAGTTAGACCTAATCAAGAAGGAAGCAAGAGTGAGTTTTTACAAGCAAGTGTCCATACATCTAGGCGGCCCCGCCTGGGTTTTTGAAGAAGTGGCCGGCTGCTTCTCAGCCGCCACTGTTTTCCTGGAAGACCCAGGAGAGCTTGCAACAGTCGTTCTCCGGGCCTTGGGGTCCGGCTGTTGCGAGGAAGAAGCCCTTGGAGTGCCAGACTGAAAACAAAAAGAGTTAGTATATGCATAATACAACTTAAAGGGGAAGAGTTTTCAAAGCTTACCAAGGGTGCCTCCTTGCTGGGGAGTCGGCGTACGACTGCTTCATTAGCGAAACCCGCAGCATGGCCGCCGCAGTCTTAGATGCTGTTATTTTACTCATGGCGTCGGCTGAAAGAAATAAACAGCAAAGTTAGTAAAAATCCCAAGTAAACAAGCGTGAAAAAACAGAGTATTCGTCAGGCCGGCTACCTCTAGAGCACCGACTGCCGAGGCCACAGGCGGCCAAGAAGTACTCATCATAGAGCCACTTGAAGCTCGGGACGCAGTGTAGGGGTACTTGCTCTCGTACCCCTGAAGTAGAGTTCACCCTAGTCTCTACTTTGAAGAGTCCTTTGTCTAGGATCTCTCTTTTAGCCTTTGGGGGAACAGGCGCATGCTGCGGCCGCCTGCAAGAAGAGGCGGATCCCTGTTCCACTTGTTAAAACGTTTGTTCAGCTCCGTGTCTGAACTCTCGATAATAAGGAAGGTGTTCCGCCAATCCTTCCATTTGTTTGCCTTACCTCTCGTCATGAGGTAACCCCTGTGGCTTGTTAGTTGATACCAGCCGGTACCTCCCGACTTAGGGGTCCGGCTGAGATAGTTCATGTGGGCGAAAGCCTCAAAACTTGGCTCCACCTCGTTCAGTTCGCACCCGGCCACATAGCCGAGTACGTTTACCCAAGAGTTGGGGGCTAACTGCCATAACCCCAGATCATACCCATCTAAAATCCGCTGAACAGCCGGATGTAATGGGAAGCGCAGACCAGCTTTGATGGCCGCCACATAGCAGCCAAAACAGCCGTCACCATAGCTGGTACCAGCCGGCCAGACGACAGTATCTTCTGGATCCGGCACAAACAGTAAATACTCCGGGCCCATTTTGTGGTTAGCAATAAAGCTCGCCACGTTGTCTCGCATGGTTGCGATCCGGCCCCGGGGCACCCTGCAGTAGTAGGGGGTGTTTTCCTCTCTGTAAGAGGCGGACGGCTCTGCCCAATTATCCCCCTTCTCCACTGCATGGGAACTTCTCGCCTCTTGTAGGCGGTTATGTTTTTCTTCTGAGTCAGAAGAACTATGGTCAGAAGAGCTGGAATCGGACTCGTCCCCTGACGAGTCCGAAGAGGACGACTCCTCCCCTCTCCTAGAGGGGCCCGCCTCCTCTCCCTTAGAAGGAGCAGAAGGTAAATTAGACATGTCCACGGTTAGATGAGAAGGGAACACCTTGGTCCCTCTCTCAGAACTGTCAGCTTGACAGTCGCCTCGTTCCACATCTGGCGCCTGGTCAGATGTTTCGCTAAGGAGTACCCTTTGGGAGGAGCCGTCTGAGTTTGATATCCTAGCAGTCTTTTTTGTTCTGGCCATCACGTTCTGCATAGACACAGATTCAGTCGGACTTTGTATAAAGGGCAAAGATGGGTCCAGAAAAGGGCAGGCGGCACTCCTAGTCCTAGATTCAGCCGTCCCCGGTGACCGGCTGATCACTAACTTAGGGCGTGTCGTGTGCTTCCATGGTGCCATTTCAAAAAATAAAAAGAAAATTAAGAGTAAGAGAACTGAGTTACCTGAACGGATGACAGTTGATGAAGTCCTGAAAGTTCGGGTCAGTCGGCTTGTCAGAACAGGCGGTAGGCAGAAAAAGTCCGAAAATGTCAGAGCAAGTTCAGGGGTCCGAATGTTCTCGCAAAAATTCTCAAATGTGAAAATGACCGAAGTCAGCACTTCCTTTTATAGGCAAAATGAGAAGGCGAAGGGTCGCTTCCGAATTCAAATTTGGGCGGGAGAATCTCCCGGCCGTCTGCAAGGTGACGCCTGTAACGGGCCGTCGCCTGTCACCGTGCGACACCTGTCACAGGCGACACGTGACCAGTCGCGTGCCACCTGTGAGGGGCAAATGATTAGGGGATTTTTATCCACCAAGCGCCGTTTGACAAGTGGACCAACCAGGTTCCGCCACGCGTCCTCCACGGACCACTTAAGACACGCCACGTGTCCACCCATGCCAAATGGGACAACCGGCCATCAAGGCCCATTTCAGTCTAGAAGCCCGATCGGCCCTAGGTTTACCTTAAACCTAGAGAGTTGCACGCTTCCCAAGGCTATAAATACTCGATTAATCCTCATTAATCAGGGGACCGAATAATTTACGGAACACACTAATAACCGGCTGATCTCGCTAGCAAAGCAGATTACCTACATTAAATACTCTCACCTAGAGAGACCTTATTACTTTAATTTCTGTATTAATTACTCCTTAATCAGGTACTAACTTGACCGTTGGAGGCGGAGCTCTCAGGAGTCTCCGTTATTTTGCAGGTACAGGCGTCCGGTTCCAGTCTCGGAATTGTAACTCTCCCGCAGGACATCAGAAAACCCCGAAACAACTTTCATTTTGATTTAATTAGCTTTGTAGAATGTATTTGACTTTCATTTGATTCAAATAGCTTTATTTTAATGTGTTTGACTTTCATTTGATTCAATTAGCTTTGTAGAATGTATTTGACTTTCATTTGATTCGAAATCTTTGTTTGAATGTGTTTGACTTTCATTTGATTCAATTAGCTTTGTTTGAATGTGTTTGACTTTAATTTTATTCAATTAGCGTTGTAGAATGTATTAGACTTTTATTTGATTTAATTAGCTTTGTTTGAATGTATTTGACTCTCATTTGATTCAAATAGCATTGTGTGAATGTGTTTAACTTTCATTTGATTCAATTAGCTTTGTAGAATGTATTTGACATTCATTTAATTTAAATAGCTTTGTTTGAATGTGTTTGACTTTCATTTGATTCAATTAGCTTTGTTTGAATGTGTTTGACTTTCATTTGATTCAATTAGCTTTGTAGAATGTATTTGACTCTCATTTGATTCAAATAGCTTTGTTTGAATGCGTTTAACTTTCATTTTATTCAATTAGCTTTGTAAAATACATTTCACTTTCATTTAATTTAAACAACTTTGTTTGAATGTGTTTGACTTTCAATTGACTCAAATAGCTTTATTTGATTGCGTTTGACTTTCATTTGATACAATTAGCTTTGTAGAACGTATTTAACTTTCATTTGATTCAAATAGCGTTGTTTGAATGTGATTTACTTTCATTTGATTCCATCAGCTTTGTAGAATGTATTTAACTTTCAATTAATTCAATTAGCTTTGTAGAATGTATTTGACTTTCATTTGATTCAAATAGCTTTGTTTGAATGTGGTTGATTTCATTTGATTCAATTTGCTTTGTAGAATGTATTTGACTTTCATTTTCTTCAAATAACTTTGTTTGAATGTGTTTGACTTTCATTTGATTCAATTAGCTTTGTAGAATGTATTTGACATTCATTTAATTAAAATAGCTTTGTTTGAATGTGTTTAACTTTCATTTGATTCAATTAGCTTTGTTTGAATGTGTTTGACTTTCATTTGACTCAATTAGCTTTGTAGAATGTATTTGACTTTCATTTGATTCAAATAGCTTTGTTTGAATTTATTTGACTTTCATTTTCTTCAAATAGCTTTGTTTAAATGTGTTTGACTTTCATTTGATTCAATTAGCTTTGTAGAATGTATTTGACATTCATTTAATTAAAATAGCTTTGTTTGAATGTGTTTAACTTTCATTTGATTCAATTAGCTTTGTTTGAATGTGTTTGACTTTCATTTGACTCAATTAGCTTTGTAGAATGTATTTGACTTTCATTTGATTCAAATAGCTTTGTTTGAATTTATTTGACTATCATTTGATTCAAATAGCTTTGTTTGAATGTGTTTGACTTTCATTTGATTCAATTAGATTTGTAGAATGTATTTGACATTCATTTAATTTAAATAGCTTTGTTTGAATGTGTTTGACTTTCATTTGATTCAATTAGCTTTGTTTGAATGTTTGACTTTCATTTGATTCAATTAGCTTTGTAGAATGTATTTGACTCTCATTTGATTCAAATAGCTTTGTTTGAATGCGTTTAACTTTCATTTGATTCAATTAGCTTTGTAGAATACATTTCACTTTCATTTAATTTAAACAACTTTGTTTGAATGTGTTTGACTTTCATTTGACTCAAATAGCTTTATTTGATTGCGTTTGACTTTCATTTGATACAATTAGCTTTGTAGAATGTATTTAACTTTCATTTGATTCAAATAGTTTTGTTTGAATGTGTTTGACTTTCATTTGATTCCATCAGCTTTGTAGAATGTATTTGACTTTCATTTGATTCAAATAGCTACATTTTAATGTGTTTGACTTTCATTTGATTCAATTAGCTTTGTAGAATGTATTTGACTTTCATTTGATTTGAAATCTTTGTTTGAATGTGTTTGACTTTCATTTGATTCAATTAGCTTTGTTTGAATGTGTTTGACTTTCATTTGATTCAATTAGCTTTGTTTGAATGTGTTTAACTTTCATTTGATACAATTAGCTTTGTAGAACGTATTTAACTTTCATTTGATTCAAATAGCTTTGTTTGAATGTGTTTGACTTTCATTTGATTCAAATAGCATTATGTTTGAATGTATTTGACTTTCATTTGATTCAAATAGCTTTGTTTGAATGTATTTGACTCTCATTTGATTCAAATAGCATTATGTGAATGTGTTTGACTTTCATTTGATTCAATTAGCTTTTGTTTGAATGTATTTGACTTTCAATTGATTCAAATAGCTTTGTTTGAATGTGTTTGACTTTCATTTGATTCAATTAGCTTTGTAGAATGTATTTGACATTCATTTAATTAAATAGCTTTGTTTGAATGTGTTTGACTTTCATTTGATTCAATTAGCTTTGTTTGAATGTGTTTGACTTTCATTTGATTCAATTAGCTTTGTAGAATGTATTTGACTCTCATTTGATTCAAATAGCTTTGTTTGAATGCGTTTAACTTTCATTTGATTAAACTAGCTTTGTAGAATACATTTCACTTTCATTTAATTTAAACAACTTTGTTTGAATGTGTTTGACTTTCATTTGACTCAAATAGCCTTATTTGATTGCGTTTGACTTTCATTTGATACAATTAGCTTTGTAGAACGTATTTAACTTTCATTTGATTCAAATAGCTTTGTTTGAATGTGTTTTGACTTTCATTTGATTCCATCAGCTTTGTAGAATGTATTTGAGTTCAATTAATTCAATTAGCTTTGTAGAATGTATTTGACTTTCATTTGATTCAAATAGCTTTGTTTGAATGTGGTTGACTTTCATTTGATTCAATTAGCTTTGTAGAATGTGTTTTGACTTTCATTTGAGTTAAATACCTTTGTTTGACTGTGTTTGACTTTCATTTTTTCAATTTGCTTTGTAGAATGTATTTGACTTTCATTTTCTTCAAATAGCTTTGTTTGAATGTGTTTGACTTTCATTTGATTCAATTAGCTTTGTAGAACGTATTTGACATTCATTAATTAAAATAGCTTTGTTTGAATGTGTTTGACTTTCATTTGATTCAATTAGCTTTGTTTGAATGTATTTGACTTTCATTTGATTCAATTAGCTTTGTAGAATGTATTAGACTTTTATTTAATTTAATTTAGCTTTGTTTGAATGTATTTGACTCTCATTTGATTCAAATAGCTTTGTTTGAATCTGTTTGACTTTCATTTGATTCAAATAGCTTTGTTTGAATGTGTTTGACTTTCATTTGATTCAATTAGCTTTGTAGAATATATTTGACTCTCAGTTGATTCAAATAGCTTTGTTGAATGCGTTTTACTTTTATTTGATTCAATTAGCTTTGTAGAATACATTTCACTTTAATTTAATTTAAACAACTTTGTTTGAATGTGTTTGACTTTCATTTGACTCAAATAGCTTTATTTGATTGCGTTTGACTTTCATTTGATACAATTAGCTTTATAGAACGTATTTAACTTTCATTTGATTCAAATAGCTTTGTTTGAATGTGTTTGACTTTCATTAGATTCCATCAGTTTTGTAGAATGTATTTGACTTTCAATTGATTCAATTAGCTTTGTAGAATGTATTTGACTTTCATTTGATTCAAATAGCTTTGTTTGAATGTGGTTGACTTTCATTTGATTCAATTAGCTTTGTAGAATGTATTTGACTTTCATTTGAGTCAAATACCTTTGTTTGACTGTGTTTGACTTTCATTTTTTTCAATTTGCTTTGTAGAATGTATTTGACTTTCATTTTCTTTAAATAGCTTTGTTTGAATGTGTTTGACTTTCATTTGATTCAATTAGCTTTGTAGAATGTATTTGACATTCATTTAATTAAAATAGCTTTGTTTGAATGTGTTTTACTTTCATTTGATTAAATTAGCTTTGTTTGAATGTGTTAGACTTTCATTTGATTCAATTAGCTTTGTAGAATGTATTTGACTCTCATTTTGATTCAAATAGCTTTGTTTGAATGCGTTTAACTTTCATTTGATACAATTAGCTTTGTAGAATACATTTCACTTTCATTTAATTTAAACAACTTTGTTTGAATGTGTTTGACTTTCATTTGACTCAAATAGCTTTATTTGATTGCGTTTGACTTTCATTTGATACAATTAGCTTTGTAGAACGTATTTAACTTTCATTTGATTCAAATAGCTTTGTTTGAATGTGTTTTGACTTTCATTTGATTCCATCAGCTTTGTAGAATGTATTTGAGTTCAATTGATTCAATTAGCTTTGTAGAATGTATTTGACTTTCATTTGATTCAAATAGCTTTGTTTGAATGTGGTTGACTTTCATTTGATTCAATTAGCTTTGTAGAATGTATTTGACTTTCATTTGAGTCAAATACCTTTGTTTGACTGTGTTTGACTTTCATTTTTTTTTCAATTTGCTTTGTAGAATGTATTTGACTTTCATTTTCTTCAAATAGCTTTGTTTGAATCTGTTTGACTTTCATTTGATTCAATTAGCTTTGTAGAACGTATTTGACATTCATTTAATTAAAATAGCTTTGTTTGAATGTGTTTGACTTTCATTTGATTCAATTAGCTTTGTTTGAATGTGTTTGACTTTCATTTGATTCAATTAGCTTTGTAGAATGTATTAGACTTTTATTTAATTTAATTAGCTTTGTTTGAATGTATTTGACTCTCATTTGATTCAAATAGCTTTGTTTGAATCTGTTTGACTTTCATTTGATTCAAATAGCTTTGTTTGAATGTGTTTGACTTTCATTTGATTCAATTAGCTTTGTAGAATATATTTGACTCTCAGTTGATTCAAATAGCTTTGTTTGAATGCGTTTAACTTTCATTTGATTCAATTAGCTTTGTAGAATACATTTCACTTTCATTTAATTTAAACAACTTTGTTTGAATGTGTTTGACTTTCATTTGACTCAAATAGCTTTATTTGATTGCGTTTGACTTTCATTTGATACAATTAGCTTTGTAGAACGTATTTAACTTTCATTTGATTCAAATAGCTTTGTTTGAATGTGTTTGACTTTCATTTGATTCTATCAGCTTTGTAGAATATCTTTGACTTTCAATTGATTCAAATAGCTTTGTTTGAATGTGTTTGACTTTCATTTGATTCAATTAGCTTTGTAGAATGTATTTGACTTTCATTTAATTCAAATAGCTTTGTTTGAATGTGTTTGACTTTCATTTGATTCAATTAGCTTTGTAGAATGTATTTGACTTTCATTTGACTCAAATAACTTTGTTTGACTGTGTTTGACTTTCATTTGTTTTCAATTTGCTTTGTAGAATGTATTTGACTTTCATTTTCTTCAAATAGCTTTGTTTGAATGTGTTTGACTTTCATTTGATTCAATTAGCTTTGTAGAACGTATTTGACATTCATTTAATTAAAATAGCTTTGTTTGAATGTGTTTGACTTTCATTTGATTCAATAAGCTTTGTAGAACGTATTTGACATTCATTTAATTAAAATAGCTTTGTTTGAATGTGTTTGACTTTCATTTGATTCAATTAGCTTTGTTTGAATGTATTTGACTTTCATTTGATTCAATTAGCTTTGTAGAATGTATTAGACTTTTATTTAATTTAATTAGCTTTGTTTGAATGTATTTGACTCTCATTTGATTCAAATAGCTTTGTTTGAATCTGTTTGACTTTCATTTGATTCAAATAGCTTTGTTTGAATGTGTTTGACTTTCATTTGATTCAATTAGCTTTGTAGAATATATTTGACTCTCAGTTGATTCAAATAGCTTTGTTTGAATGCGTTTTACTTTTATTTGATTCAATTAGCTTTGTAGAATACATTTCACTTTCATTTAATTTAAACAACTTTGTTTGAATGTGTTTGACTTTCATTTGACTCAAATAGCTTTATTTGATTGCGTTTGACTTTCATTTGATACAATTAGCTTTATAGAACGTATTTAACTTTCATTTGATTCAAATAGCTTTGTTTGAATGTGTTTGACTTTCATTTGATTCCATCAGTTTTGTAGAATGTATTTGACTTTCAATTGATTCAATTAGCTTTGTAGAATGTATTTGACTTTCATTTGATTCAAATAGCTTTGTTTGAATGTGGTTGACTTTCATTTGATTCAATTAGCTTTGTAGAATGTATTTGACTTTCATTTGAGTCAAATACCTTTGTTTGACTGTGTTTGACTTTCATTTTTTTCAATTTGCTTTGTAGAATGTATTTGACTTTCATTTTCTTTAAATAGCTTTGTTTGAATGTGTTTGACTTTCATTTGATTCAATTAGCTTTGTAGAATGTATTTGACATTCATTTAATTAAAATAGCTTTGTTTGAATGTGTTTTACTTTCATTTGATTAAATTAGCTTTGTTTGAATGTGTTAGACTTTCATTTGATTCAATTAGCTTTGTAGAATGTATTTGACTCTCATTTGATTCAAATAGCTTTGTTTGAATGCGTTTAACTTTCATTTGATACAATTAGCTTTGTAGAATACATTTCACTTTCATTTAATTTAAATAGCTTTGTTTGAATCTGTTTGACTTTCATTTGATTCAATTAGCTTTGTAGAACGTATTTGACATTCATTTAATTAAAATAGCTTTGTTTGAATGTGTTTGACTTTCATTTGATTCAATTAGCTTTGTTTGAATGTGTTTGACTTTCATTTGATTCAATTAGCTTTGTAGAATGTATTAGACTTTTATTTAATTTAATTAGCTTTATTTGAATGTATTTGACTCTCATTTGATTCAAATAGCTTTGTTTGAATCTGTTTGACTTTCATTTGATTCAAATAGCTTTGTTTGAATGTGTTTGACTTTCATTTGATTCAATTAGCTTTGTAGAATATATTTGACTCTCAGTTGATTCAAATAGCTTTGTTTGAATGCGTTTTGATTCAATTAGCTTTGTAGAATACATTTCACTTTCATTTAATTTAAACAACTTTGTTTGAATGTGTTTGACTTTCATTTGACTCAAATAGCTTTATTTGATTGCGTTTGACTTTCATTTGATACAATTAGCTTTGTAGAACGTATTTAACTTTCATTTGATTCAAATAGCTTTGTTTGAATGTGTTTGACTTTCATTTGATTCCATCAGTTTGTAGAATGTATTTGACTTTCAATTGATTCAATTAGCTTTGTAGAATGTATTTGACTTTCATTTGATTCAAATAGCTTTGTTTGAATGTGGTTGACTTTCATTTGATTCAATTAGCTTTGTAGAATGTATTTGACTTTCATTTGAGTCAAATACCTTTGTTTGACTGTGTTTGACTTTCATTTTTTTCAATTTGCTTTGTAGAATGTATTTGACTTTCATTTTCTTTAAATAGCTTTGTTTGAATGTGCTTTCATTTGATTCAATTAGCTTTGTAGAATGTATTTGACATTCATTTAATTAAAATAGCTTTGTTTGAATTTGTTTTACTTTCATTTGATTAAATTAGCTTTGTTTGAATGTGTTTGACTTTGATTTGATTCAATTAGCTTTGTAGAATGTATTTGACTCTCATTTGATTCAAATAGCTTTATTTGAATGCGTTTAACTTTCATTTGATACAATTAGCTTTGTAGAATACATTTCACTTTCATTTAATTCAAACAACTTTGTTTGAATGTGTTTGACTTTCATTTGACTCAAATAGCTTTATTTGATTGTGTTTGACTTTCATTTGATACAATTAGCTTTGTAGAACGCATTTAACTTTCATTTGATTCAAATAGCTTTGTTTGAATGTGTTTGACTTTCATTTGATTCCATCAGCTTTGTAGAATGTATTTGAGTTCAATTGATTCAATTAGCTTTGTAGAATGTATTTGACTTTCATTTGATTCAAATAGCTTTGTTTGAATGTGGTTGACTTTCATTTGATTCAAATAGCTTTGTAAAATGTATTTGACTTTCATTTGAGTCAAATACCTTTGTTTGACTGTGTTTGACTTTCATTTTTTTCAATTTGCTTTGTAGAATGTATTTGACTTTCATTTTCTTCAAATAGCTTTGTTTGAATGTGTTTCACTTTCATTTGATTTAATTAGCTTTGTAGAATGTATTTGACATTCATTTAATTAAAATAGCTTTGTTTGAATGTGTTTGACTTTCATTTGATTCAATTAGCTTTGTTTGAATGTGTTTGACTTTCATTTGATTCAATTAGCTTTGTAGAATGTATTAGACTTTTATTTAATTTAATTAGCTTTGTTTGAATGTATTTGACTCTCATTTGATTCAAATAGCTTTGTTTGAATCTGTTTGACTTTCATTTGATTCAAATAGCTTTGTTTGAATGTG
Source organism: Chenopodium quinoa (assembly GCF_001683475.1). Lineage (NCBI taxonomy): Eukaryota > Viridiplantae > Streptophyta > Magnoliopsida > Caryophyllales > Amaranthaceae > Chenopodium > Chenopodium quinoa. The sequence goes on along the minus strand of NW_018744974.1, from coordinate 38,367 downwards.
TTTGACTGTCATTTGATTCAATTAGCTTTATAGAATGTATTTGACTCTCAGATGATTCAAATAGCTTTATTTGAATGCGTTTAACTTTCATTTGATTCAATTAGCTTTGTAGAATACATTTCACTTTCATTTAATTTAAACAACTTTGTTTGAATGTGTTTGACTTTCATTTGACTCAAATAGCTTTATTTGATTGCGTTTGACTTTCATTTGATACAATTAGCTTTGTAGAACGTATTTAACTTTCATTTGATTCAAATAGCTTTGTTTGAATGTGTTTGACTTTCATTTGATTCCATCAGTTTTGTAGAATGTATTTGACTTTCAATTGATTCAATTAGCTTTGTAGAATGTATTTGACTTTCATTTGATTCAAATAGCTTTGTTTGAATGTGGTTGACTTTCATTTGATTCAATTAGCTTTGTAGAATGTATTTGACTTTCATTTGAGTCAAATACCTTTGTTTGACTGTGTTTGACTTTCATTTTTTTCAGTTTGCTTTGTAGAATTTATTTGACTTTCATTTTCTTTAAATAGCTTTGTTTGAATGTGTTTGACTTTCATTTGATTCAATCAGCTTTGTAGAATGTATTTGACTGTCATTTGATTTAAATAGCTTTGTTTGAATGTGTTTGAATTTCATTTAATTCAATTTGCTTTGTAGAATGCATTTCACTTTCATTTGATTTATATAGCTTTGTTTGAATGTGTTTGACTTTCATTTAAATTAAAAAAAAAAAAATTTAATGTGTTTGACTTTCATTTGATTTAAAAGGCTTTGTTTGAATGTGTTTGACTTTCATTTGGTTCAATTAGCTTTGTTAAATGTATTTGACTTTCATTTTCTTCAAATAGCTTTGTTTGAATGTGTTTGACTTTCATTTGTTTCAATTAGCTTTGTAGAATGTATTTGAATTTATTTTGATTCAAATAGCTTTATTTGAATGTGTTTGACTTTTATTTGATTCAATTAGCTTTGTAGAATGTATTTGACTTTCATTTGATTTTAAATCTTTGTTTGAATGTGTTTGACTTTCATTTGATTCAATTAGCTTTGTTTGAATGTTTTGACTTTAATTTAATTCAATTAGCTTTGTAGAATGTATTAGACTTTTATTTAATTTAATTAGCTTTGTTTGAATGTATTTGATTCTCATTTGATTCAAATAGCTTTGTTTGAATCTGTTTGACTTTCATTTGATTCAAATAGCTTTGTTTGAATGTGTTTGACTTTCATTTGATTCAATTAGCTTTGTAGAATGTATTTGACTCTCAGTTGATTCAAATAGCTTTGTTTGAATGTGTTTAACTTTCATTTGATTCAATTAGCTTTGTAGAATACATTTCACTTTCATTTAATTTAAACAACTTTGTTTGAATGTGTTTGACTTTCATTTGACTCAAATAGCTTTATTTAATTGCGTTTGACTTTCATTTGATACAATTAGCTTTGTAGAACGTATATAACTTTCATTTCATTAAAATAGCTTTGTTTGAATGTGTGTGACTTTCATTTGATTCCATCAGCTTTGTAGAATGTATTTGACTTTCAATTGATTCAATTAGCTTTGTAGAATGTATTTGACTCTCAGTTGATTCAAATAGCTTTGTTTGAATGCGTTTAACTTTCATTTGATTCAATTAGCCTTGTAGAATACATTTCACTTTCATTTAATTTAAACAACTTTGTTTGAATGTGTTTGACTTTCATTTGACTCAAATAGCTTTATTTGATTGCGTTTGACTTTCATTTGATACAATTATATTTGTAGAACGTATTTAACTTTCATTTGATTCAAATAGCTTTGTTTGAATGTGTTTGACTTTCATTTGGTTCAATTAGCTTTGTTGAATGTATTTGACTTTCATTTCTTTCAATTTGCTTTGTAGAATGTATTTGACTTTCATTTTCTTCAAATAGCTTTGTTTGAATGTGTTTGACTTTCATTTGTTTCAATTAGCTTTGTAGAATGTATTTGAATTTATTTTGATTCAAATAGCTTTATTTGAATGTGTTTGACTTTCATTTGATTCAATTAGCTATGTAGAATGTATTTGACTTTCATTTGATTTTAAATCTTTGTTTGAATGTGTTTGACTTTCATTTGATTCAATTAGCTTTGTTTGAATGTGTTTGACTTTAATTTAATTCAATTAGCTTTGTAGAATGTATTAGACTTTTATTTAATTTAATTAGCTTTGTTTGAATGTATTTGACTCTCATTTGATTCAAATAGCTTTGTTTGAATCTGTTTGACTTTCATTTGATTCAAATAGCTTTGTTTGAATGTGTTTGACTTTCATTTGATTCAATTAGCTTTGTAGAATGTATTTGACTCTCAGTTGATTCAAATAGCTTTGTTTGAATGCGTTTAACTTTCATTTCATTCAATTAGCTTTTGTAGAATACATTTCACTTTCATTTAATTTAAACAACTTTGTTTGAATGTGTTTGACTTTCATTTGACTCAAATAGCTTTATTTGATTGCGTTTGACTTTCATTTGATACAATTAGCTTTGTAGAACGTATATAACTTTCATTTCATTCAAATAGCTTTGTTTGAATATGTTTGACTTTCATTTGATTCCATCAGCTTTGTAGAATGTATTTGACTTTCAATTGATTCAATTAGCTTTGTAGAATGTATTTGACTCTCAGTTGATTCAAATAGCTTTGTTTGAATGCGTTTAACTTTCATTTGATTCAATTAGCTTTGTAGAATACATTTCACTTTCATTTAATTAAAACAACTTTTTTTGAATGTGTTTGACTTTCATTTGACTCAAATAGCTTTATTTGATTGCGTTTGACTTTCATTTGATACAATTAGCTTTGTAGAACGTATTTAACTTTCATTTGATTCAAATAGCTTTGTTTGAATGTGTTTAACTTTCATTTGGTTCAATTAGCTTTGTTGAATGTATTTGACTTTCATTTCTTTCAATTTGCTTTGTAGAATGTATTTGACTTTCATTTTCTTCAAATAGCTTTGTTTGAATGTGTTTGACTTTCATTTGTTTCAATTAGCTTTGTAGAATATATTTGAATTTATTTTGATTCAAATAGCTTTATTGAATGTGTTTGACTTTCATTTGATTCAATTAGCTTTGTAGAATGTATTTGACTTTCATTTGATTTTAAATCTTTGTTTGAATGTGTTTGACTTTCATTTGATTCAATTAGCTTTGTTTGAATGTGTTTGACTTTAATTTAATTCAATTAGCTTTGTAGAATGTATTAGACTTTTATTTAATTTAATTAGCTTTGTTTGAATGTATTTGATTCTCATTTGATTCAAATAGCTTTGTTTGAATCTGTTTGACTTTCATTTGATTCAAATAGCTTTGTTTGAATGTGTTTGACTTTCATTTGATTCAATTAGCTTTGTAGAATGTATTTGACACTCAGTTGATTCAAATAGCTTTGTTTGAATGCGTTTAACTTTCATTTGATTCAATTAGCTTTGTAGAATACATTTCACTTTCATTTAATTCAAACAACTTTGTTTGAATGTGTTTGACTTTCATTTGACTCAAATAGCTTTATTTAATTGCGTTTGACTTTCATTTGATACATTAGCTTTGTAGAACGTATATAACTTTCATTTCATTCAAATAGCTTTGTTTGAATGTGTTTGACTGTCATTTGATTCCATCAGCTTTGTAGAATGTATTTGACTTTCAATTGATTCAATTAGCTTTGTAGAATGTATTTGACTCTCATTTGATTCAAATAGCTTTGTTTGAATGCGTTTAACTTTCATTTGATTCAATTAGCTTTGTAGAATACATTTCACTTTCATTTAATTTAAACAACTTTGTTTGAATGTGTTTGACTTTCATTTGACTCAAATAGCTTTATTTGATTGCGTTTGACTTTCATTTGATACAATTAGCTTTGTAGAACGTATTTAACTTTCATTTGATTCAAATAGCTTTGTTTGAATGTGTTTGACTTTCATTTCTTTCAATTTGCTTTGTAGAATGTATTTGACTTTCATTTTGATTCAAATAGCTTTATTTGAATGTTTTGACTTTCATTTGATTCAATTAGCTTTGTAGAATGTATTTGACTTTTATTTGATTTTAAATCTTTGTTTGAATGTGTTTGACTTTCATTTGATTCAATTAGCTTTGTTTGAATGTGTTTGACTTTAATTTAATTCAATTACCTTTGTAGAATGTATTAGACTTTTATTTAATTTAATTAGCTTTGTTTGAATGTATTTGACTCTCATTTGATTCAAATAGCTTTGTTTGAATCTGTTTAACTTTCATTTGATTCAAATAGCTTTGTTTGAATGTGTTTGACTTTCATTTGATTCAATTAGCTTTGTAGAATGTATTTGACTCTCAGTTGATTCAATTAGCTTTGTTTGAATGTGTTTGACTTTCATTTGATTCAATTAGCTTTTGTAGAATACATTTCACTTTCATTTAATTTAAACAACTTTGTTTGAATGTGTTTGACTTTCATTTGACTCAAATAGCTTTATTTGATTGCGTTTGACTTTCATTTGATACAATTAGCTTTGTAGAACGTATATAACTTTCATTTCATTCAAATAGCTTTGTTTGAATATGTTTGACTTTCATTTGATTCCATCAGCTTTGTAGAATGTATTTGACTTTCAATTGATTCAATTAGCTTTGTAGAATGTATTTGACTCTCAGTTGATTCAAATAGCTTTGTTTGAATGCATTTAACTTTCATTTGATTCAATTAGCTTTGTAGAATACATTTCACTTTCATTTAATTTAAACAACTTTGTTTGAATGTGTTTGACTTTCATTTGACTCAAATAGCTTTATTTGATTGCGTTTGACTTTCATTTGATACAATTAGCTTTGTAGAACGTATTTAACTTTCATTTGATTCAAATAGCTATGTTTGAATGTGTTTGACTTTCATTTGATTCCATCAGTTTTGTAGAATGTATTTGACTTTCAATTGATTCAATTAGCTTTGTAGAATGTATTTGACTTTCATTTGATTCAAATAGCTTTGTTTGAATGTGGTTGACTTTCAGTTGATTCAATTAGCTTTGTAGAATGTATTTGACTATCATTTGAGTCAAATACCTTTGTTTGACTGTGTTTGACTTTCATTTTTTTCAATTTGATTTGTAGAATGTATTTGACTTTCATTTTCTTTAAATAGCTTTGTTTGAATGTGTTTGACTTTCATTTGATTCAATTAGCTTTGTAGAATGTATTTGACATTCATTTAATTAAAATAGCTTTGTTTGAATGTGTTTTTCTTTCATTTGATTAAATTAGCATTGTTTAAATGTGTTTGACTTTCATTTGATTCAATTAGCTTTGTAGAATGTATTTGACTCTCATTTGATTCAAATAGCTTTGTTTGAATGCGTTTAACTTTCATTTGATACAATTAGCTTTGTAGAACACATTTCACTTTCATTTAATTTAAACAACTTTGTTTGAATGTGTTTGACTTTCATTTGACTCAAATAGCTTTATTTGATTGCGTTTGACTTTCATTTGATACAATTAACTTTGTAGAACGTATTTAACTTTCATTTTATTCAAATAGCTTTGTTTGAATGTGTTTGACTTTCATTTGATTCCATCAGCTTTGTAGAATGTATTTGAGTTCAATTGATTCAATTAGCTTTGTAGAATATATTTGACTTTCATTTGATTTAAATAGCTTTGTTTGAATGTGGTTGACTTTCATTTGATTCAATTAGCTTTGTAGAATGTATTTGACTTTCATTTGAGTCAAATACCTTTGTTTGACTGTGTTTGACTTTCATTTTTTTCAATTTCCTTTGTAGAATGTATTAGACTTTCATTTTCTTCAAATAGCTTTGTTTGAATGTGTTTGACTTTCATTTGATTCAATTAGCTTTGGAGAATGTATTTGACAATCATTTAATTAAAATAGCTTTGTTTGAATGTGTTTGACTTTCATTTGATTCAATTAGCTTTGTTTGAATGTGTTTGACTTTCATTTGAATCAATTAGCTTTGTAGAATGTATTAGACTTTTATTTAATTTAATTAGCTTTGTTTGAATGTATTTGACTCTCATTTGATTCAAATAGCTTTGTTTGAATCTGTTTGACTTTCATTTGATTCAAATAGCTTTGTTTGAATGTGTTTGACTTTCATTTGATTCAATTAGCTTTGTAGAAAGTATTTGACTCTCAGTTGATTCAAATAGCTTTGTTTGAATGCGTTTAACTTTCATTTGATTCAATTAGCTTTGTAGAATACATTTCACTTTCATTTAATTTAAACAACTTTGTTTGAATGTGTTTGACTTTCATTTGACTCAAATAGCTTTATTTGATTGCGTTTGACTTTCATTTGATACAATTAGCTTTGTAGAACGTATATAACTTTCATTTGATTCAAATAGCTTTGTTTGAATGTGTTTGACTTTCATTTGATTCCATCAGTTTTGTAGAATGTATTTGACTTTCAATTGATTCAATTAGCTTTGTAGAGTGTATTCGACTTTCATTTGATTCAAATAGCTTTGTTTGAATGTGGTTGACTTTCATTTGATTTAATTAGCTTTGTAGAATGTATTTGACTTTCATTTGAGTCAAATACCTTTGTTTGACTGTGTTTGACTTTCATTTTTTTCAATTTGCTTTGTAGAATGTATTTGACTTTCATTTTCTTTAAATAGCTTTGTTTGAATGTGTTTGACTTTCATTTGATTCAATTAGCTTTGTAGAATGTATTTGACATTCATTTAATTAAAATAGCTTTGTTTGAATGTGTTTTACTTTCATTTGATTAAATTAGCTGTGTTTGAATGTGTTTGACTTTCATTTGATTCAATTAGCTTTGTAGAATGTATTTGACTCTCATTTGATTCAAATAGCTTTGTTTGAATGCGTTTAACTTTCATTTGATACAATTAGCTTTGTAGAATACATTTCACTTTCATTTAATTCAAACAACTTTCTTTGAATGTGTTTGAATTTCATTTGACTCAAATAGCTTTATTTGATTGCGTTTGACTTTCATTTGATACAATTAGCTTTGTAGAACGTATTTAACTTTCATTTGATTCAAATAGCTTTGTTTGAATGTGTTTGACTTTCATTTGATTCCATCAGCTTTATAGAATGTATTTGAGTTCAATTGATTCAATTAGCTTTGTAGAACGTATTTGACTTTCATTTGATTCAAATAGCTTTGTTTGAATGTGGTTGACTTTCATTTGATTCAATTAGCTTTGTAGAATGTATTTGACTTTCATTTGAGTCAAATACCTTTGTTTGACTGTGTTTGACTTTCATTTTTTTCAATTTGCTTTGTAGAATGTATTTGACTTTCATTTTCTTCAAATAGCTTTGTTTGAATGTGTTTGACTTTCATTTGATTCAATTAGCTTTGTAGAATGTATTTGACAATCATTTAATTAAAATAGCTTTGTTTGAATGTGTTTGACTTTCATTTGATTCAATTAGCTTTGTTTGAATGTGTTTGACTTTCATTTGATTCAATTAGCTTTGTAGAATGTATTAGACTTTTATATAATTTAATTAGCTTTGTTTGAATGTATTTGACTCTCATTTGATTCAAATAGCTTTGTTTGAATCTGTTTGACTTTCATTTGATTCAAATAGCTTTGTTTGAATGTGTTTGACTTTCATTTAATTCAATTAGCTTTGTAGAATGTATTTGACTCTCAGTTCATTCAAATAGCTTTGTTTGAATGCGTTTAACTTTCATTTGATTCAATTAGCTTTGTAGAATACATTTCACTTTCATTTAATTTAAACAACTTTGTTTGAATGTGTTTGACTTTCATTTGACTCAAATAGCTTTATTTGATTGCGTTTGACTTTCATTTGATACAATTAGCTTTGTAGAACGTATTTAACTTTCATTTGATTCAAATAGCTTTGTTTGAATGTGTTTGACTTTCATTTGATTCCATCAGTTTTGTAGAATGTATTTGACTTTCAATTGATTCAATTAGCTTTGTAGAATGTATTTGACTTTCATTTGATTCAAATAGCTTTGTTTGAATGTGGTTGACTTTCATTTGATTCAATTAGCTTTGTAGAATGTATTTGACTTTCATTTGAGTCAAATACCTTTGTTTGACTGTGTTTGACTTTCATTTTTTTCAATTTGCTTTGTAGAATGTATTTGACTTTCATTTTCTTTAAATAGCTTTGTTTGAATGTGTTTGACTTTCATTTGATTCAATCAGCTTTGTAGAATGTATTTGACTGTCATTTGATTTAAATAGCTTTGTTTGAATGTGTTTGAATTTCATTTAATTCAATTTGCTTTGTAGAATGCATTTCACTTTCATTTGATTTATATAGCTTTGTTTGAATGTGTTTGACTTTCATTTGATTCAAATAGCTTTGTTTGAATTTATTTGACTCTCATTTGATTCAAATAGCTTTGTTTGAATGTGTTTGACTTTCATTTGATTCAATTAGCTTTGTAGAATGTATTTGACTTTTATTTGATTCAAATAGCTTTATTTGAATGTGTTTGACTTTCATTTGATTCAATTAGCTTTGTAGAATGTATTTGACTTTCATTTGATTCGAAATCTTTGTTTGAATGTGTTTGACTTTCATTTGATTCCATTAATTTTGTTTGAATGTGTTTGACTTTAATTTTATTCAATTAGTGTTGTTGAATGTATTAGACGTTTATTTGATTTAGTTAGCTTTGTTTGAATGTATTTGACTCTCATTTGATTCAAATAGCTTTGTTTGAATGTGTTTGACTTTCATTTGATTCAAATAGCTTTGTTTGAATGTGTTTGACTTTCATTTGATTCAATTAGCTTTGTAGAATGTATTTGACTTTCATTTGATTAAAATAGCTTTGTTTGAATGTGCTTGACTTTCATCTGATTCCATTAGCTTTGTTTGAATGTGTGTGACTTTTGTTTCGGGGTTTTCTGATGTCCTGTGGGAGAGTTACAATTCCGAGACTGGAACCGGACGCTTGTACCTGCAAAATAACGGAGACTCCTGGTGGTGGGAGCTCCGCCTCCAACGGTCAAGTTAGTACTTGATTAAGGAGTAATTAATACGGAAATTAAAGTGATTGGGTCTCTCTAGGTGAGACTGTTTAATGTAGGTAATCTGCTTTGTTAGCGAGATCAGCCGGTTATTACTGTGTGTAATTAATGTGTTTTTTTGTTTTTCCCCCTTAATGAGGATTAAGGGAGGTATTTATAACCTTGGGAAACGTGCCCATCCTAGGTTTAGGTTAACCTAGGGCCGATTGGGCTTCCCTCGGAAGTTGGGCCTGGGTGGCCGGTTTCTCCATTAGGCATGAAGTATGCCACATGTCATGACATAATAGGTTCAAGGTGGACGAATAAGCGCGTGCCACGTGGCAAGCCCTGACAGTTCCAACTGGGGGACACTTGGCAGGACCTGATTGGCCCACGTGGCGCATTCCGATTGGTGGGAGCAAAATCCCGTAATCATTTGCCCCTCACAGGTGGCACGTGATTGGTCACGTGTTACCTGTGACAGGTGTCGCACTGTAACAGGCGGCGACCTTCTACAGGTGTCAGTCGGCGAAAGGACGAGAGATTTTCCCGCCCAAATTTTGAATTCTGAAAGTGACCCTTCGCCTTCTCACTTCGCCTATATAAGGGAGGATTGTCTTGAGTCATTTTCACACTTTGAGAACTTTTTGAGAACATTCGGACCCCTGAACTTGCTCTGACATTTCGGACCTTTTCTGCCTACCGCCTGTTCTGACAACCCGACTGCACAGGATTTTCAGAACTTCATCAACCGTCACTCGTTCAGGTAACTGTCAGTTCTCTTACTCTTAATTTTCTTTTTATTTTTTGAAATGGCACCACGGAAGCACACGACACGACCTAGGTTAGTGATCAGCCAGTCACCGGGGACGGCTGAATCTAGGACTAGGAGTGCCGCCTGCCCTTTTCCGGACCCATCTTTGCCCTTTATACAAAGTCCGACTGTATCTGTGTCTATGCAGAGCAGGATGGCCAGAACGAAAAAGACTGCTAGGATCTCAAATTCAGACGGCTCCTCCCACAGGGTGCCGCTTAGTGAAACATCTGACCAGGCGCCAGATGTGGAAGTGAAACAAGGCGGCCTGAAAGCCGGCAATTCTGAGGGAGGAGTCATAATGACCCCTTCCCATTTAACAGTTAACAATTCTGCTCCTTTTCAAAGAGAGGAGGCGGGCCCCTCCGGGAGAGGGGAGGAGTCGTCCTCTTCGGACTCGGCAGAGGACGATTCCGAGTCAAGCTCTTCTGGCCATGCTTCTTTGGACACAGAAGAGAAAAACAGCCGCCTGCAAGAGGCGAGACTTTCTCACGCAGTTGAGAAGGGGGACAATTGGGCGGAGCCATCCGCCTCTCACCGAGAGCTAAATACCCCCTATTACTGCACGGTACCTCGGGGCCGGATCACAGCCATGCAAGAGAAAGTGGAGAGCTTTATTGCAAACCACACCATGGGCCCCGACTTTCTAGTGTTTGTGTCGGATCCAGAAGACACAGTCGTCTGGCCGGCTGGTTCCAGTTATGATAGCGCCTGCTTTGGCTGCTACGAGGCGGCCATCAAGGCAGGGTTGCGCTTCCCATTACATCCGGCTGTTCAGCGGATCTTGGATGGGTATGAGTTGGGGTTATGACAGTTAGCCCCAAACTCCTGGGTCAACGTACTCGGCTATGTGGCCGGGTGCGAACTGCACGGGGTGGAGCCGAGCTTCGAGGCTTTCGCCCATATGAACTATCTCAGCCGGACCCCTAAGACAGGCGGTACCGGCTGGTATCAATTGACAAGCCACAGGGGCTACCTCATGACGAGAGGTAAAGCAAACAAATGGAAGGACTGGCGGAGCACCTTCCTCATCATTGAGAGTTCAGACATTGAGCTGAACAAGCGCTTCAATAGGTGGAACAGGAATCCGCCCCTTCTTGCAGGCGGCCGTAGCATGCCGCCTGTTCCCCCCAAGGCTAAGAAAGAGATCCTTGATAAAGGACTCTTTAAAGTAGAGTCGAGGGTCGAATCTACTTCAGGGGTACGAGAGCAAGTACCCCTACACTGCGTCCCGAGCTTCAAATGGCTCTACGACGAGTACTTTTTGGCCGCCTGTGGCCTCAGCAGTCGGTGCTCAAGAGGTAGTCGGCCTGTCGAATACTCTGTTGTTCCATACATTTGTTGTTATCTTTTATTAACTTTGCTGTTTGTTTTTGCAGCTGACGCCATGAGCAAAATCACCGCCTCCAAGACTGCGGCGGCCATGTTGCGGGCCTCCATCATGCAACAAACTTCAACCGACTCCCCCAAGAAGGGGGCACCCTTGGTGAGCTCCGAACCTTTCACCCTCTTTTTGGAGTTGTGTTTATGCATATACTGACTTTTTTTCTTCTTTTTTAGACGGGTGCTCCAAGAGCTTCATCTTCCCAACAGCCGGACCCCAAGGCCCGGAAGACGACTGTTGGGAGCTCTCCCTGTTCTGCCAGGAAACATGTGGCGGCTGAGAAACAGCCGGCCACTTCTTCTAAAACTCCAACTGGGCCGCCTAGAAGTAAGAAGTTGTCCTTGTAAATTTTAGACTCGCTCCCTTTTTTACTAGGTCTAATCCGTTTGTTTATGCTTGATGCAGCCGACCCTCAGGAGCCTGACTTGGTAGAGATGGCCAAGTCTATGATCAGGGCAGTTCCTCCAGCTGAAAGGGAGGCGGTCAGGGGTGTCGGCACCCTTGACCTAGACGGGATTGCAGGGGTCCTTGTTGAGGTATACTTAGCATATTTTTGAGTATCTGAATTTCTGGACGCCTGTTTTCTTTTTGTTTGGAAACTGACACCTGTTCCTTTGTACTTAGGCCCTGCTCCGAGTGAACGGCCTTCGCAAGCCGCTTGATCGGAAGAACAAAGAGGTAAAGGCTGCAAAAGGTATGGCCGCCTCTGACCATTGATATACTTTATTATCAGGCGCAGGCTACCGCCGCTGTTCGGGCTCAGTTAGAGGCGGCCCAGAAGAAGAATGACGAGCTGGAGGCGACCATCACAAATCTCAAGGCCGAGCTGAAACCTCTTCGCCTAAAGATGTACTCATACGAAGCCTTGGAAAATCCTTGGCCAACGTAAAGGAATGCCTGGTGACCCAGGAGAAGAGTCTTACTCAGGAGCTCTCGGAAAAGGCCGAGCAAGAGAAGAAAGAGCTGGTCCGGGAGATGATGGAAGACTCCGCTCAAATCCAGCGCATGACCTGGGGCCGCCTCTTCCCCAATGCCGACTTTGCCTCTTGGGAAAAAACGTACCGCTAGTGTTCTGATACATATAATCAAGAGATCCTGGCGGCTGCTGAGGAAGAGGCGTTGGAGGAAGCGTTGGAGGAGGAGGAGCCGGTAGTGGCGCTTGTGCCGCTTGGGGGTAAGGCATCAAAAAAGGATGCAGCTGAAGCCGAGTCCAGCAAGAAGAGTGCTGACCAGGCGGCAGCTGCTAATATTGAAGATCTGCCCCCTTCTTAAGCTTTATGTATTCTTTCCACGGCCTGCGTGCCGTTTGTTTTGTATTTACCCGGCCAGGGGGCCGGGGCTTTGAATATTTTGCCGGTCTTTAATGACCGGCTTCTTTTTAATGAATTTTTGTTTTGATTCAAATTTGTCTAAGTATTGAATATTCTAATATCCAATTGTTCACTAGACCGACTGTATTACATGGCCGATAGTTGCAGACATGTACGGATAGTTAGTCACGCCGCCTATGCCCCTAGACGAATGGTTGTCTGTTTCAAGGATAGACGATCAGTCGGCCATTTATCCAATCGGTATTCGAACTATTTTAAAGACTGGATCCTTTTTAGGCAGGCGGTCCTGTCATTTGTAAATTTAACCAAGTAGGAAAGTGGTCTGACCAAGTAAACATGAGCGTTACCTAGTCGCCAAGGAACTGAGTAGTAGAGATAACAAGCGGCGGGTACCGGTTGTTTCCCTTTATTCGCCTATATTTGTTGGCTTTTAACTCGTAATTTGTTAACCTAGCAGGAGTAGTGGTTGAGAGCCCCTGTTTGCTAAAAACAGGCGGACGACTCATACCTTTTAGGCTCCATACTAAGTTTGAGGGACTGACTATAAGTTAACATAGGAGTTACTTAGTCTCCGTCACACTCTAGATTGAGTAGTAGAGGTACCAGGCGGCGGAGGCCGGCTGATCCCCTTGATTCGCCAATGTTTGTTGGCTATTAACTCAATAGGTTACCTAGCAGGAATAGGGGTTTGAGTGCCCCTGTTTGCCAAAAAACAGGCGGTCTACTCAAACCTTTTAGGTTCCATACCAAATTTGAGGGAGTGACTATGAGTTAACGTTGGAGTTACTCAGTCGCCATCACTCTTGGTTGAGAAGTAGAGGTACCAGGCGGCGGAGGCCGGCTAGACCCCTTGATTCGCCAATGTTTGTTGGCTATTAACTCAAGAGGTACCCCCTGCATTTATCCCAAGTAATACAGGCGGTTATCTGACTCAGATGTCAACTGCTACCACTGGTTTGGTTAGTGATAGAGTTATCCTTGTCTCAAAAACGGCTACGTGGTTGCCCTTGGGGACAGTCGTATAGGTGCCGTGTAATTAGTTTATAGAACAATGTTCCACCCAAAAGGGAGCTGCTCTCTGCGACGAATTTCATCCGGAGGGATGCCGCCGGACGCCTGCTATGATGTTAGGACAGGTCGTATTATTTTTTTAGATTTGATCAGTTGGCTTGGCGCCTGGTCTGATCATTCGGCCTGTGGCCTTAGTTAGTTTTTGGTGAACGTAGGTGCTAAGTAAAAGGAGGGTAGCCGCCTGTTAGGCACAGGGTCGGCCAGGCCCTAATCTTTTTAGCTAAGTATTAGGGGGGTGGCTATGTGTTTGGAACCAGTCGGCCATCTGCTTATGGAGAGCAGCCGACTATATGTCCAGACGACATGCCCCTATTGTGAGTAAAATACTCAATGGAGAGTAGCCGACTGTAAAGGTACAGACGACATGCCCCTCTGAAGACAGAGTGAAACTCAATGGAGAGTAGCCGACTGTAAAGGTACAGACGGCATGCCCCTCTGAAGAGAGTAAAAATACCCAATGGAGAGTAGCCGACTGTTTGTTAGTAGGCGTGCCCCTCTTAGTACAAAATTGAATAGTAAGTGCAAACTTTTATTAAGTAGCTCTTGACAATTTACATCATTCAAAAGAAATATTTTCTTAAGATTATCTACATTCCAAGTTCGAGGCAACGGTTTTCCGTCTGGTGTTTCCAGACGGTAGGTACCGTCCCTGACTTCCTCACAGATTCGGTAGGGTCCTTCCCAGTTGGGAGTTAGTTTGCCAGACTCATTAGCCCTACCAACTGCTTCCATTTTTCTAAGTACAAAGTCCCCTACTTTGAGTGGACGCCTGTGTACTTTTTTGTTGTATGATCTAGTCATTCTCAGGCGATAGATTTCATGGCGCAAGACAGCATTGCCCCTCTTTTCAGGAAGTGAGTCTAATGTCAGGCGCATGGCTTCCCAGTTTGCCTCTTCGTCATATAGCATTACTCGAAGAGTCGGCTCGTAGTGTTCTATTGGAAGAACAGCTTCCGCACCATAAGTTAGGACGAATGGAGTTTCTCTTGTCGCCCCTTTTTCAGTCGTCCTAGTGGCCCAGAGAACATGTGGTAGTTCATCCGCCCAGAGTCCGCCTGCTCGTTCAATCTTTTTCTTGAGACCGTCCGAGATGATTTTATTAAAGGCTTCTACCTGGTCGTTTGCTTGTGGACGGCCGACAGATGCAAAGTAGTTTGCAATTCCTTGGTCACCCAACCAGCTTTTGAGAACAGGCGTCTCAAATTGGGGACCATTATCAAAAACCATAGACATGGGAACCCCGAACCGAGTGATGACATTTTTCCAAATGAATGAAATTACATCCTTCGTCTTGATTCCCTTTACAGCCTCCGCCTCTACCCATTTAGTGAAGTAGTCAATGGCAACAAGTATGTACCTCCTTCCGCCTGTAGCAGGCGTATATGGACCCAGAATGTCCATGCCCCACTTAGCAAACGGTAGTGGGCTATGAATGGTGGTGAGGTCAGTAGCCGGACGGTGAATTAGTTTGCCAAACCTTTGGCACTTGTCACATTTTTTCACCATCTCCATTGCATCTGCTTCCAAAGTAGGCCAAAAGTAGCCCTGCCGCCTTGCCCTTTGAGCAAGCGTCCTACCGCCTATATGAGAAGCACAGTAACCAGAGTGAAGATCGTCTAGTATCTCTCGTCCCTTTTCTGGAGTAACACACTTTAAGAAGGGTTGAAGGTACCCCCTTTTGTGAAGTTCTCCCTTTATCATTTCAAAACAGGTGGCTCGTTTTTTCAGTGCTGCCGCCTGTTGAGGATCATCCGGCAGTGTACCGTTTGTCAGATATGCCCTAATTGAATCCATCCAGGTTGAGCTTCTGTCTAGGATTCCAATAGGGTTTTCCTCGATACTTCTCTTCTCCATTACTTCCCAAAAAACAGTTCGAGGAGTATCAGAGGAGGCGGATGATGCTAATTTTGACAGTGCATCCGCCTGGTTGTTTTCTGATCTCGGCACTTGGATCAGATGGAAATCCTCAAGGGTGCCGATTGCTTGTCGGACCGCCTGTAATTACTTGATCATGGCCGGATGGGTTGCTTCGTATTCGCCATTGTACTGACTCACTATCAATTGTGAATCGGAATAGGCGTCTATTTTTCTTGCCCCTGCCGCCTTGCACATGCGGATCCCGGCTAGTAAAGCTTCATATTCTGCCTCATTGTTTGAAGCCTGAAAACTGAAGCGTAGAGCATACTCGTACCTGTCGCCCTCTGGCGACTGACATATGACGCCTGCTCCACAACCATTTGAAGTAGAGCTTCCGTCCACATATACCTTCCATACTTGGTCTGGAACTTGAGAGTAAGGAGGACGAGTCATCTCTACAATAAAGTCAGCAAAGGCTTGCCCCTTCACTGCTTTTCTAGGCTGGAAAGTAACTTCGAGGCTCTGTATTTCTATGGCCCATTTGATCATTCGGCCTGACGACTCCATGATGGTAAGTGGCCGCTTGATAGGTTGGTCTGTATACACGACGACTGCATGTGCCAAAAAGTAGGGCTACAATTTTTTAACAGCCATGAAGAGTGCAAGACCAAATTTCTCCAGTAGGGGATACCTCAACTCGGCATTTTTCAGTACGTGACTGACAAAGTAGACCAGGAGCTGACAGCCGTCTCTTTCAGCAAGGAGAACAGCGCTTAACGCATGATCAGAGACGGCCGGGTACATGTAGAGTACTTCTTTGGGCAAAGGGCTGACCAGCCTCGGCAAGGAATGCAAGTGAACTTTCAATTTCTAGAAGGCGGCCTCAGCATCCGGCCCCCATTCAAATCTTGCCTTTTTCTTAATTGCCTGGAAAAAGTATAGGCATTTGTCGCCTGATCGGCTTAGAAATCTTCCCAAGGCCGCCAGACAACCTGTTAACTTCTGAACCTCTCGGATGGTACGAGGCGACTGCATGTCAATGACCGCCTGCACCTTCTCAGGGTTCGCCTCTATTCCTCTCTGATTGATAAGGAATCCGAGAAATTTCCCAAACTCAACTCCAAAGACACATTTCTTGGGATTGTGCATGACATGGTGTCGCCTGAGTGTGGAGAAAGTTTCTCGGAGGTCCGACAGATGATCTTTCTAAAGTTTAGTCTTGACAATCATATCATCAATGTATGCCTCGACGTTTCTCCCAATCTGATCAAAGAACACAGTGTTTATCATTCGCTGGAAGGTAGCCGGGGCATTCTTAAGACCAAACGGCATGACCGTGTAACAGTATAACCCCTGATCAGTGACGAAGGCCGTCTTCTCCTGATCTTTCTTCCATAAAGGAATTTGATGGAAACCAGAATAGGCGTCCATAAAGCTCATCAAAGCATGGCCGGCTGTTGAGTCAACCAGGCTATCAATTTTAGGCAGAGGGTAACTGTCTTTGGGGCACGCCTTGTTTAAGTCTGTGTAGTCTACACACATTCGCCAGGTGCCATTCGGCTTTTTAACAAGCACCACATTTGCAACCCAGTCTGGGAAGTAACATTGCCGAATAAACCCTGCATCAAGTAATTTTTTAACTTCGGCGGCTGCCGCCTGACTTCTTTTTTCGCCATGGTTCCGCTTCTTTTGCCGTACCGGCTTCTTTTTCGGATCCACGGCCAGTTTATGTACCGCCAGATCAGGACTAATACCTGACATTTCATGGACTTCGAATGCAAAGATGTCCTTGTATTCTTTCAATAGTTTGTGAAAGTCGTCACCAAGGTTTCTCAGAGCAGTCATCCCAACTTTGACTGTTCGGTCAGGACGTGAGTCGTCTAAGATCAGGTCCGCATGCTCAGCAGCCGGCTGAGGGCGGAACTCATCCGACCGCTCCTCTGCCAATGATTGCTATTTTCTTTCTTTTCTTGCGGCCCATGTCTGGGATGCCTTTCTCTTCTTGCCGCCTGCTTCTTGAACAGACGCACTGTCCTTGACATTGTCAAGGTCTGTTTTTTCACCGCTTGACCCAGTGGCCATAACAGTGGGCTTAATATCCGAGAGATAGCACTCTCGGGCCATCCTCTAATCTCCCCTTTGGGAGCCGA
Organism: Chenopodium quinoa; assembly: GCF_001683475.1. Classification (NCBI taxonomy): domain Eukaryota; kingdom Viridiplantae; phylum Streptophyta; class Magnoliopsida; order Caryophyllales; family Amaranthaceae; genus Chenopodium; species Chenopodium quinoa. The sequence continues at coordinate 20,740 of NW_018744974.1, read as the reverse complement.
CTGTTCCATTATCCCTCTCAAACTTGAGCAACATAAGAGATGGGATTATAACAGCCTTGGAATTATTCAGGGTTGGTCGACCCAGAATCATGTTGTAGGCCGAGAGTTCTTCTACTACCAGGAACCGGACTACCATGTTTCGTCCTTCCCCTTTTTTGCCCAGGCGGATGGGTAAATCCACTCGTCCCAGTGGGTGGACGACTCCTCCTCCAAACCCTACTAAAGGGTGGGAGGCCGGATGTATGCAATCAGTCTGATATTTTAGTTTCGACAGACATTTGCTACTGATGAGATCTGAGGAGCTTCCGGTATCTATGAGGATTCGGCCAACTCTCTGGTTGGCCACTTTACATTCAATAACGATAGGGTCGTCATGCGACCCTCTTACCCCTCCTAGATCTTCTTCAGTGATGACAATCTCAGGAAATGAATATTTGGACGGCCGTTCTTGGTGAACGGAATTTACATCTAACCGCCTGATATTGTCCTTGTTGCCCCTAATAGTGGGGCCGCCTCATGAGAAGCTTCTTGCAATGGTGTAGACGACTGCATCATCTGTATCGGAGCTGTCAGCCTGTTGATTCTTTTTGGCCGACTGCTTTTTTGAGGAAGTGTTCCCCGTAGATTTCTTGACATAAGTGTCAAGATCACCTTGCTCAGCCAGGCGGTCCAGATACCGCATGAGACTGATGCAGTCATTGGTGTGATGACCAACATCATCATGATAAGCACAGAATTTATCTTGGTTCCGGTTGTTTGCGGAACCCTTCATGGGGACCGGCTTCTCAATTGAGATCCGTCCCTTGATTTCATTTAGGATAAACTGGTTATCCTTGTTAAACGCATACTTTGGGGAGTATGGTTTGAATTCTTTTTTCTTTTTCTGGGCCGGCTGTTTAGAGGAATCAGCCGCCCAGACCTCTTTTCTCTTCTCATCTTTGTTTGACGACTGTTTCTGTCGTCCTTCTCTTTTGTCGAACCTTTTCCCGTCCGACTGTTTTACCGTGCAAAGATCAGTCGCCTATATATAGGCTTCTGCTTCAATCAAGGCCCCTTAAAGAGTCGCCACCCTTTTTCGAGCCAAATCAAATTTGAAGGTAGACCCGTCTTTGAGACCTCTGAAAAAGTCAGTATAGGCTACCTCATCCGGTAACCCTTGAATATGTATTCTCATCAGGTTAAACCGCCTGATGTAAGAACGAAGCCCCTCCTTCTCGCCTTGTTGAATTGTTCCTAAATCAAGGGTCGTTTTCTTCGCAGGGATGTTCATGGCGAAGTTGGAGGTGAATAGGTAAGCAAGCGTCCTGAAGCTATTTACACAACCAGTCGGCAGGTTGCCGAACCATTGTTGTGCGATTCCTTTGAGAGTCGCTGGGAAACACTTGCACCAAGTGGGATCATCCAACCCTTGAAGGTACATCAGGTTGGTGAATGCCATCAGATGGTCTTCTGGGTTAGTACTGCCGTCATAGGCGCCTACTAGTACATTTTTCACTTTGGCCGGCTGAGCGGCTTCAGTAATTTCCTTGGAGAAGGCCGATGGCTGTTCACCAAGTCTAAGAAACCGTAGCTGCCAGTCCATAGGTTGGACGTTTTTTGCTGCAGGTACACCAAACGGAGGTGGCTGCAAAAAATACTGTTGTTGCGGCACAAATGGTAAGTTTGGTACCGCCTGGTCGCTATAAAAACCGGACTGACGGGAGGTGCCGCCTGACTGACTCTCATGATACGACTGAGTATGCCTCATCGAGGCATTTCGCAAACTGTCTTGAAAGTTTGAAGTAGAGGCTGACTCTAACAATCGGTCACTCTTCTTCTGCTCTAGCAGTAGCCGAGCGTCTATGAATGTTTGCTTCCACCCGTCCGCCTGAATATGACGAACAAGTTTCCTATTTCCTGTAGGAAAACGGAATTTTGTGAAATCAAGGGCAGGCGGCTCCCGCTTCCTAGATTTAGGATGAGGAGTCGCCTCTCGCCCTTGAACTGGCTTCCTTTTCAGTGAAGTGGATGGTTTCTTAGCCGACTGCTCCTTGACTGGAGCAGGCGGCTTCTTGTTAATCAACTCTTGAATCTCTCCCTTGAAGTTCCTCATGAAGGTCATGAGTTCGTTCCTTGTGATAGGAGCAGACGCATCAGTCGGCTGTTGCCGAACAGGCGGTGCGCCTGCTGGCTCACTTCCAGTTTGAAGATGTTCCCGTTCCCTCCTTTCGGTATGACGGGTACGTCGGGCCCTTAGGGTCCCGTCTGAAGCTGTGTGAGCTTCAACTTCAAATTCACTCTCGGTATCATGGTCCGACTGAACTTGAGGGTCGTCTAGGGGACGCCTCTCTTCAGGAGTCGGTACAGACTTGGATGCCATCTCAGAAGTACTCTCCCCACAGACGGCGCCAAATGTTTCGGGGTTTTCTGATGTCCTGCGGGAGAGTTACAATTCCGAGACTGGAACCGGACGCCTGTACCTGCAAAATAACGGAGACTCCTGGTGGTGGGAGCTCCGCCTCCAACGGTCAAGTTAGTACTTGATTAAGGAGTAATTAATACGGAAATTAAAGTGATTGGGTCTCTCTAGGTGAGAGTGTTTAATGTAGGTAATCTGCTTTGTTAGCGAGATCAGCCGGTTATTACTGTGTGTAATTAATGTGTTTTTTTGTTTTTCCCCCTTAATGAGGATTAAGGGAGGTATTTATAACCTTGGGAAACGTGCCCATCCTAGGTTTAGGTTAACCTAGGGCCGATTGGGCTTCCCTCGGAAGTTGGGCCTGGGTGGCCGGTTTCTCCATTAGGCATGAAGTATGCCACATGTCATGACATAATAGGTCCAAGGTGGACGAATAAGCGCGTGCCACGTGGCAAGCCCTGACAGTTCCAACTAGGGGACACTTGGCAGGACCTGATTGGCCCACGTGGCGCATTCCGATTGGTGGGAGAAAAATCCCCTAATCAACTTTCATTTGATTCAATTAGCTTTGTTGAATGTATTTGCCTTTCATTTGATTCAAATAGCTTTGTTTGAATGCGTTTAACTTTCATTTGATTCAATTAGCTTTGTAGAATACAATTCACTTTCATTTAATTTAAACAACTTTGTTTGAATGTGTTTGACTTTCATTTGACTCAAATAGCTTTATTTGATTGCGTTTGACTTTCATTTGATACAATTAGCTTTGTAGAACGTATTTGACTTTCATTTGATTCAAATAGCTTTGTTTGAATGTGTTTGACTTTCATTTGATTCAATAAGCTTTGTAGAATGTATTTGACTTTCATTTGATTAAAATAGCTTTGTTTGAATGTGCTTGACTTTCATTTTATTCAACTAGCTTTGTTTGAATGTGTTTAACTTTCATTTGATTCAATTAGCTTTGTTTGAATGTGTTTGACTATCATTTGATTCAATTAGCTTTGTTTGAATGTGTTTGACTTTCATTTGATTCAATTAGCTTTGTAGAATGTATTTGAGTCTCATTTGATTCAAATAGCTTTGTTTGAATGCGTTTAACTTTCATTTGATTCAATTAGCTTTGTAGAATACATTTCACTTTCATTTAATTTAAACAACTTTGTTTGAATGTGTTTGACTTTCATTTGACTCAAATAGCTTTATTTGATTGTGTTTGACTTTCATTTGATACAATTAGCTTTGTAGAACGTATTTAACTTTCATTTGATTCAAATAGCTTTGTTTGAATGTGTTTGACTTTCATTTGATTCCATCAGCTTTGTAGAATGTATTTGACTTTGAATTGATTCAAATAGCTTTGTTTGAATGTGTTTGACTTTCATTTGATTCAATTAGCTTTGTAGAATATATTTGACTTTCATTTTATTCAAATAGCTTTGTTTGAATGTGTTTGACTTTTATTTGATTCAAATAGCTTTGTAGAATGTATTTGACTTTCATTTGACACAAATAACTTTGTTTGACTGTGTTTGACTTTCATTTGTTTCAATTTGCTTTGTAGAATGTATTTGACTTTCATTTTCTTCAAATAGCTTTGTTTGAATGTGTTTGACTTTCATTTGATTCAATTAGCTTTGTAGAATGTATTAGATATTCATTTAATTAAAATAGCTTTATTTGAATGTGTTTGACTTTCATTTGATTCAAATAGCTTTGTTTGAATATGTTTGACTTTCATTTGGTTCAATTAGCTTTGTAGAATGTATTTGACTTTCATTTGAGTCAAATATCATTGTTTGACTGTGTTTGACTTTCATTTGTTTCAATTTGCTTTGTAGAATGTATTTGACTTTCATTTTCTTCAACTAGCTTTGTTTGAATGTGTAGAATGTATTTGACTTTTATTTGATTTAATTAGCTTTGTAGAATGTATTAGACTTTTATTTGACTTACTTAGCTTTGTAGAATGTACTAGACTTTTATTTGATTTAATTAGCTTTGTTTGAATGTATTTGACTCTCATTTAATTCAAATAGCTTTGTTTGAATGTGTTAGACTTTCATTTGATTCAAATAGCTTTGTTTGAATGTGTTTGACTTTCATTTGACTCAAATAGCTTTGTAGAATGTATTTGACTTTCATTTGATTAAAATAGCTTTGTTTGAATGTGCTTGACTTTCATTTGAGTCAATTAGCTTTGTTTGAATGTGTTTGACTTTCATATGATTCAATTAGCTTTGTTGAATGTATTTGACTTTCATTTGATTCAATTAGCTTTGTTTGAATGTGTTTGACTTTCATTTGATTCAATTAGCTTTGTAGAATGTATTTGACTCTCATTTGATTCAAATAGCTTTGTTTGAATGCGTTTAACTTTCATTTGATTCAATTAGCTTTGTAGAATACATTTCACTTTCATTTAATTTAAACAACTTTGTTTAAATGTGTTTGACTTTCATTTAACTCAAATAGCTTTATTTGATTGCGTTCGACTTTCATTTGAAACAATTAGCTTTGTAGAACGTATTTAACTTTCATTAGATTCAAATAGCTTTGTTTGAATGTGTTTGAATTTCATTTGATTCCATCAGCTTTGTAGAATCTATTTGACTTTGAATTGATTCAAATAGCTTTGTTTGAATGTGTTTGACTTTCATTTGATTCAATTAGCTTTGTAGAATGTATTTGACTTTCATTTTATTCAAATAGCTTTGTTTGAATGTGTTTGACTTTTATTTGATTCAAATAGCTTTGTAGAATGTATTTGACTTTCATTTGACACAAATAACTTTGTTTGACTTTGTTTGACTTTCATTTGTTTCAATTTGCTTTGTAGAATGTATTTGACTTTCATTTTCTTCAAATAGCTTTGTTTGAATGTGTTTGACTTTCATTTGATTCAATTAGCTTTGTAGAATGTATTAGACATTCATTTAATTAAAATAGCTTTATTTGAATGTGTTTGACTTTCATTTGATTCAAATAGCTTTGTTTGAATGTGTTTGACTTTCATTTGGTTCAATTAGCTTTGTAGAATGTATTTGACTTTCATTTGAGTCAAATATCATTGTTTGACTGTGTTTGACTTTCATTTGTTTCAATTTGCTTTGTAGAATGTATTTGACTTTCATTTTCTTCAACTAGCTTTGTTTGAATGTGTAGAATGTATTTGACTTTTATTTGATTTAATTAGCTTTGTAGAATGTATTAGAATTTTATTTGACTTAATTAGCTTTGTAGAATGTACTAGACTTTTATTTGATTTAATTAGCTTTGTTTGAATGTATTTGACTCTCATTTGATTCAAATAGCTTTGTTTGAATGTGTTAGACTTTCATTTGATTCAAATAGCTTTGTTTGAATGTGTTTGACTTTCATTTGATTCAAATAGCTTTGTAGAATGTATTTGACTTTCATTTGATTAAAATAGCTTTGTTTGAATGTGCTTGACTTTCATTTGAGTCAATTAGCTTTGTTTGAATGTGCTTGACTTTCATTTGAGTCAATTAGCTTTGTTTGAATGTGTTTGACTTTCATCTGATTCAATTAGCTTTGTTGAATGTATTTGACTTTCATTTGATTCAATTAGCTTTGTTTGAATGTGTTTGACTTTCATTTGATTCAATTAGCTTTGTAGAATCTATTTGACTCTCATTTGATTCAAATAGCTTTGTTTGAATGCGTTTAACTTTCATTTGATTCAATTAGCTTTGTAGAATACATTTCACTTTCATTTAATTTAAACAACTTTGTTTGAATGTGTTTGACTTTCATTTGACTCAAATAGCTTTACTTGGTTTCGTTTGACTTTCATTTGATACAATTAGCTTTGTAGAACGTATTTAACTTTCATTAGATTCAAATAGCTTTGTTTGAATGTGTTTGAATTTCATTTGATTCCATCTGCTTTGTAGAATCTATTTGACTTTGAATTGATTCAAATAGCTTTGTTTGAATGTGTTTGACTTTCATTTGATTCAATTAGCTTTGTAGAATGTATTTGACTTTCATTTTATTCAAATAGCTTTGTTTGAATGTGTTTGACTTTTATTTGATTCAAATAGCTTTGTAGAATGTATTTGACTTTCATTTGACACAAATAACTTTGTTTGACTGTGTTTGACTTTCATATTTTTCAATTTGCTTTGTAGAATGTATTTGACTTTCATTTTCTTCAAATAGCTTTGTTTGAATGTGTTTGACTTTCATTTGATTCAATTAGCTTTGTAGAATGTATTAGACATTCATTTAATTAAAATAGCTTTATTTGAATGTGTTTGACTTTCATTTGATTCAAATAGCTTTGTTTGAATGTGTTTGACTTTCATTTGGTTCAATTAGCTTTGTAGAATGTATTTGACTTTCATTTGAGTCAAATATCATTGTTTGACTGTGTTTGACTTTCATTTGTTTCAATTTGCTTTGTAGAATGTATTTGACTTTCATTTTCTTCAACTAGCTTTGTTTGAATGTGTAGAATGTATTTGACTTTTATTTGATTTAATTAGCTTTGTAGAATGTATTAGAATTTTATTTGACTTAATTAGCTTTGTAGAATGTACTAGACTTTTATTTGATTTAATTAGCTTTGTTTGAATGTATTTGACTCTCATTTGATTCAAATAGCTTTGTTTGAATGTGTTAGACTTTCATTTGATTCAAATAGCTTTGTTTGAATGTGTTTGACTTTCATTTGATTCAAATAGCTTTGTAGAATGTATTTGACTTTCATTTGATTAAAATAGCTTTGTTTGAATGTGCTTGACTTTCATTTGAGTCAATTAGCTTTGTTTGAATGTGCTTGACTTTCATTTGAGTCAATTAGCTTTGTTTGAATGTGTTTGACTTTCATCTGATTCAATTAGCTTTGTTGAATGTATTTGACTTTCATTTGATTCAATTAGCTTTGTTTGAATGTGTTTGACTTTCATTTGATTCAATTAGCTTTGTAGAATCTATTTGACTCTCATTTGATTCAAATAGCTTTGTTTGAATGCGTTTAACTTTCATTTGATTCAATTAGCTTTGTAGAATACATTTCACTTTCATTTAATTTAAACAACTTTGTTTGAATGTGTTTGACTTTCATTTGACTCAAATAGCTTTACTTGGTTGCGTTTGACTTTCATTTGATACAATTAGCTTTGTAGAACGTATTTAACTTTCATTAGATTCAAATAGCTTTGTTTGAATGTGTTTGACTTTCATTTGATTCCATCTGCTTTGTAGAATCTATTTGACTTTGAATTGATTCAAATAGCTTTGTTTGAATGTGTTTGACTTTCATTTGATTCAATTAGCTTTGTAGAATGTATTTGACTTTCATTTTATTCAAATAGCTTTGTTTGAATGTGTTTGACTTTTATTTGATTCAAATAGCTTTGTAGAATGTATTTGACTTTCATTTGACACAAATAACTTTGTTTGACTGTGTTTGACTTTCATATTTTTCAATTTGCTTTGTAGAATGTATTTGACTTTCATTTTCTTCAAATAGCTTTGTTTGAATGTGTTTGACTTTCATTTGATTCAATTAGCTTTGTAGAATGTATTAGACATTCATTTAATTAAAATAGCTTTATTTGAATGTGTTTGACTTTCATTTGATTCAAATAGCTTTGTTTGAATGTGTTTGACTTTCATTTGGTTCAATTAGCTTTGTAGAATGTATTTGACTTTCATTTGAGTCAAATATCATTGTTTGACTGTGTTTGACTTTCATTTGTTTCAATTTGCTTTGTAGAATGTATTTGACTTTCATTTTCTTCAACTAGCTTTGTTTGAATGTGTAGAATGTATTTGACTTTTATTTGATTTAATTAGCTTTGTAGAATGTATTAGAATTTTATTTGACTTAATTAGCTTTGTAGAATGTACTAGACTTTTATTTGATTTAATTAGCTTTGTTTGAATGTATTTGACTCTCATTTGATTCAAATAGCTTTGTTTGAATGTGTTAGACTTTCATTTGATTCAAATAGCTTTGTTTGAATGTGTTTGACTTTCATTTGATTCAAATAGCTTTGTAGAATGTATTTGACTTTCATTTGATTAAAATAGCTTTGTTTGAATGTGCTTGACTTTCATTTGAGTCAATTATCTTTGTTTGAATGTGCTTGACTTTCATTTGAGTCAATTAGCTTTGTTTGAATGTGTTTGACTTTCATCTGATTCAATTAGCTTTGTTGAATGTATTTGACTTTCATTTGATTCAATTAGCTTTGTTTGAATGTGTTTGACTTTCATTTGATTCAATTAGCTTTGTAGAATCTATTTGACTCTCATTTGATTCAAATAGCTTTGTTTGAATGCGTTTAACTTTCATTTGATTCAATTAGCTTTGTAGAATACATTTCACTTTCATTTAATTTAAACAACTTTGTTTGAATGTGTTTGACTTTCATTTGACTCAAATAGCTTTACTTGGTTGCGTTTGACTTTCATTTGATACAATTAGCTTTGTAGAACGTATTTAACTTTCATTAGATTCAAATAGCTTTGTTTGAATGTGTTTGACTTTCAAGTGATTCAAATAGCTTTGTTTGAATGTGTTTGACTTTCATTTGATGCAATTAGCTTTGTAGAATGCATTTCACTTTCATTTGATTTATATAGCTTTGTTTGAATGTGTTTGACTTTCATTTAAATTAAAAAGCTTTTTTTGAATGTGTTTTACTTGCATTTGATATAAAAGACTTTGTTTGAATGGGTTTGACTTTCATTTGATTCAACTAGCTTTGTGGAATGTATTTTACTTTTATTTGATTTAATTAGCTTTGTTTGAATTTATTTGACTCTCATTTGATTCAAATAGCTTTGTTTGAATGTGTTTGACTTTCATTTGACTCAAATAGCTTTGTAGAATGTATTTGACTTTCATTTGATTAAAATAGCTTTGTTTGAATGTGCTTGACTTTCATTTGAGTCAATTAGCTTTGTTTGAATGTGTTTGACTTTCATATGATTCAATTAGCTTTGTTGAATGTATTTGACTTTCATTTGATTCAATTAGCTTTGTTTGAATGTGTTTGACTTTCATTTGATTCAATTAGCTTTGTAGAATGTATTTGACTCTCATTTGATTCAAATAGCTTTGTTTGAATGCGTTTAACTTTCATTTGATTCAATTAGCTTTGTAGAATACATTTCACTTTCATTTAATTTAAACAACTTTGTTTGAATGTGTTTGACTTTCATTTGACTCAAATAGCTTTACTTGATTGCGTTTGACTTTCATTTGATACAATTAGCTTTGTAGAACGTATTTAACTTTCATTAGATTCAAATAGCTTTGTCTGAATGTGTTTGACTTTCATTTGATTCCATCAGCTTTGTAGAATCTATTTGACTTTGAATTGATTCAAATAGCTTTGTTTGAATGTGTTTGACTTTCATTAGATTCAATTAGCTTTGTAGAATGTATTTGACTTTCATTTTATTCAAATAGCTTTGTTTGAATGTGTTTGACTTTCATTTGATTCAAATAGCTTTGTTTGAATGTGTTTGACTTTCATTTGATTCAATTAGTTTTGTAGAATGTATTTGACTTTCATTTAAGTCAAATACCATTGTTTGAATGTGTTTGAATGTGTTTGACTTTTATTTGATTCAAATAGCTTTGTAGAATGTATTTGACTTTCATTTGACACAAATAACTTTGTTTGACTGTGTTTGACTTTCATTTGTTTCAATTTGCTTTGTAGAATGTATTTGACTTTCATTTTCTTCAAATAGCTTTGTTTGAATGTGTTTGACTTTCATTTGATTCAATTAGCTTTGTAGAATGTATTAGACATTCATTTAATTAAAATAGCTTTATTTGAATGTGTTTGACTTTCATTTGATTCAAATAGCTTTGTTTGAATGTGTTTGACTTTCATTTGGTTCAATTAGCTTTATAGAATGTATTTGACTTTCATTTGAGTCAAATATCATTGTTTGACTGTGTTTGACTTTCATTTGTTTCAATTTGCTTTGTAGAATGTATTTGACTTTCATTTTCTTCAACTAGCTTTGTTTGAATGTGTAGAATGTATTTGACTTTTATTTGATTTAATTAGCTTTGTAGAATGTATTAGAATTTTATTTGACTTAATTAGCTTTGTAGAATGTACTAGACTTTTATTTGATTTAATTAGCTTTGTTTGAATGTATTTGACTCTCATTTGATTCAAATAGCTTTGTTTGAATGTGTTAGACTTTCATTTGATTCAAATAGCTTTGTTTGAATGTGTTTGACTTTCATTTGATTCAAATAGCTTTGTAGAATGTATTTGACTTTCATTTGATTAAAATAGCTTTGTTTGAATGTGCTTGACTTTCATTTGAGTCAATTAGCTTTGTTTGAATGTGCTTGACTTTCATTTGAGTCAATTAGCTTTGTTTGAATGTGTTTGACTTTCATCTGATTCAATTAGCTTTGTTGAATGTATTTGACTTTCATTTGATTCAATTAGCTTTGTTTGAATGTGTTTGACTTTCATTTGATTCAATTAGCTTTGTAGAATCTATTTGACTCTCATTTGATTCAAATAGCTTTGTTTGAATGCGTTTAACTTTCATTTGATTCAATTAGCTTTGTAGAATACATTTCACTTTCATTTAATTTAAACAACTTTGTTTGAATGTGTTTGACTTTCATTTGACTCAAATAGCTTTACTTGATTGCGTTTGACTTTCATTTGATACAATTAGCTTTGTAGAACGTATTTAACTTTCATTAGATTCAAATAGCTTTGTCTGAATGTGTTTGACTTTCATTTGATTCCATCAGCTTTGTAGAATCTATTTGACTTTGAATTGATTCAAATAGCTTTGTTTGAATTTGTTTGACTTTCATTTGATTCAATTAGCTTTGTAGAATGTATTTGACTTTCATTTTATTCAAATAGCTTTGTTTGAATGTGTTTGACTTTCATTTGATTCAAATAGCTTTGTTTGAATGTGTTTGACTTTCATTTGATTCAATTAGCTTTGTAGAATGTATTTGACTTTCATTTAAGTCAAATACCATTGTTTGAATGTGTTTGAATGTCTTTGACTTTTATTTGATTCAAATAGCTTTGTAGAATGTATTTGACTTTCATTTGACACAAATAACTTTGTTTGACTGTGTTTGACTTTCATTTGTTTCAATTTGCTTTGTAGAATGTATTTGACTTTCATTTTCTTCAAATAGCTTTGTTTGAATGTGTTTGACTTTCATTTGATTCAATTAGCTTTGTAGAATGTATTAGACATTCATTTAATTAAAATAGCTTTATTTGAATGTGTTTGACTTTCATTTGATTCAAATAGCTTTGTTTGAATGTGTTTGACTTTCATTTGGTTCAATTAGCTTTATAGAATGTATTTGACTTTCATTTGAGTCAAATATCATTGTTTGACTGTGTTTGACTTTCATTTGTTTCAATTTGCTTTGTAGAATGTATTTGACTTTCATTTTCTTCAACTAGCTTTGTTTGAATGTGTAGAATGTATTTGACTTTTATTTGATTTAATTAGCTTTGTAGAATGTATTAGAATTTTATTTGACTTAATTAGCTTTGTAGAATGTACTAGACTTTTATTTGATTTAATTAGCTTTGTTTGAATGTATTTGACTCTCATTTGATTCAAATAGCTTTGTTTGAATGTGTTAGACTTTCATTTGATTCAAATATCTTTGTTTGAATGTGTTTGACTTTCATTTGATTCAAATAGCTTTGTAGAATGTATTTGACTTTCATTTGATTAAAATAGCTTTGTTTGAATGTGCTTGACTTTCATTTGAGTCAATTAGCTTTGTTTGAATGTGCTTGACTTTCATTTAAGTCAATTAGCTTTGTTTGAATGTGTTTGACTTTCATCTGATTCAATTAGCTTTGTTGAATGTATTTGACTTTCATTTGATTCAATTAGCTTTGTTTGAATGTGTTTGACTTTCATTTGATTTAATTAGCTATGTAGAATGTATTTGACTCTCATTTGATTCAAATAGCTTTGTTTGAATGCGTTTAACTTTCATTTGATTCAATTAGCTTTGTAGAATACATTTCACTTTCATTTAATTTAAACAACTTTGTTTGAATGTGTTTGACTTTCATTTGACTCAAATAGCTTTACTTGATTGCGTTTGACTTTCATTTGATACAATTAGCTTTGTAGAACGTATTTAACTTTCATTAGATTCAAATAGCTTTGTTTGAATGTGTTTGACTTTCATTTGATTCCATCAGCTTTGTAGAATCTATTTGACTTTGAATTGATTCAAATAGCTTTGTTTGAATGTGTTTGACTTTCATTTGATTCAATTAGCTTTGTAGAATGTATTTGACTTTCATTTTATTCAAATAGCTTTGTTTGAATGTGTTTGACTTTTATTTGATTCAAATAGCTTTGTAGAATGTATTTGACTTTCATTTGACACAAATAACTTTGTTTGACTGTGTTTGACTTTCATTTGTTTCAATTTGCTTTGTAGAATGTATTTGACTTTCATTTTCTTCAAATAGCTTTGTTTGAATGTGTTTGACTTTTATTTGATTCAATTAGCTTTGTAGAATGTATTAGACATTCATTTAATTAAAATAGCTTTATTTGAATGTGTTTGACTTTCATTTGATTCAAATAGCTTTGTTTGAATGTGTTTGACTTTCATTTGGTTCAATTAGCTTTGTAGAATGTATTTGACTTTCATTTGAGTCAAATATCATTGTTTGACTGTGTTTGACTTTCATTTGTTTCAATTTGCTTTGTAGAATGTATTTGACTTTCATTTTCTTCAACTAGCTTTGTTTGAATGTGTAGAATGTATTTGACTTTTATTTGATTTAATTAGCTTTGTAGAATGTATTAGAATTTTATTTGACTTAATTAGCTTTGTAGAATGTACTAGACTTTTTATTTGATTTAATTAGCTTTGTTTGAATGTATTTGACTCTCATTTGATTCAAATAGCTTTGTTTGAATGTGTTAGACTTTCATTTGATTCAAATAGCTTTGTTTGAATGTGTTTGACTTTCATTTGATTCAAATAGCTTTGTAGAATGTATTTGACTTTCATTTGATTAAAATAGCTTTGTTTGAATGTGCTTGACTTTCATTTGAGTCAATTAGCTTTGTTTGAATGTGCTTGACTTTCATTTGAGTCAATTAGCTTTGTTTGAATGTGTTTGACTTTCATCTGATTCAATTAGCTTTGTTGAATGTATTTGACTTTCATTTGATTCAATTAGCTTTGTTTGAATGTGTTTGACTTTCATTTGATTCAATTAGCTTTGTAGAATGTATTTGACTCTCATTTGATTCAAATAGCTTTGTTTGAATGCGTTTAACTTTCATTTGATTCAATTAGCTTTGTAGAATACATTTCACTTTCATTTAATTTAAACAACTTTGTTTGAATGTGTTTGACTTTCATTTGACTCAAATAGCTTTACTTGGTTGCGTTTGACTTTCATTTGATACAATTAGCTTTGTAGAACGTATTTAACTTTCATTAGATTCAAATAGCTTTGTTTGAATGTGTTTGACTTTCAAGTGATTCAAATAGCTTTGTTTGAATGTGTTTGACTTTCATTCGATTCAATTAGCTTTGTAGAATGCATTTCACTTTCATTTGATTTATATAGCTTTGTTTGAATGTGTTTGACTTTCATTTAAATTAAAAAGCTTTTTTTGAATGTGTTTTACTTGCATTTGATATAAAAAACTTTGTTTGAATGGGTTTGACTTTCATTTGATTCAACTAGCTTTGTGGAATGTATTTTACTTTTATTTGATTTAATTAGCTTTGTTTGAATTTATTTGACTCTCATTTGATTCAAATAGCTTTGTTTGAATGTGTTTGACTTTCATTTGATTCAAATAGCTTTGTAGAATGTATTTGACTTTCATTTGATTAAAATAGCTTTGTTTGAATGTGCTTGACTTTCATTTGAGTCAATTAGCTTTGTTTGAATGTGTTTGACTTTCATATGATTCAATTAGCTTTGTTGAATGTATTTGACTTTCATTGATTCAATTAGCTTTGTTTGAATGTGTTTGACTTTCATTTGATTCAATTAGCTTTGTAGAATGTATTTGACTCTCATTTGATTCAAATAGCTTTGTTTGAATGCGTTTAACTTTCATTTGATTCAATTAGCTTTGTAGAATACATTTCACTTTCATTTAATTTAAACAACTTTGTTTGAATGTGTTTGACTTTCATTTGACTCAAATAGCTTTACTTGATTGCGTTTGACTTTCATTTGATACAATTAGCTTTGTAGAACGTATTTAACTTTCATTAGATTCAAATAGCTTTGTTTGAATGTGTTTGACTTTCATTTGGTTCCATCAGCTTTGTAGAATGTATTTGACTTTCAAGTGATTCAAGTAGCTTTGTTTGAATGTGTTTGACTTTCATTTGATTCAATTAGCTTTGTAGAATGCATTTCACTTTCATTTGATTTATATAGCTTTGTTTGAATGTGTTTGACTTTCATTTAAATTAAAAAGCTTTTTTTGAATGTGTTTGACTTGCATTTGATATAAAAGACTTTGTTTGAATGGGTTTGACTTTCATTTGATTCAACTAGCTTTGTGGAATGTATTTTACTTTTATTTGATTTAATTAGCTTTGTTTGAATTTATTTGACTCTCATTTGATTCAAATAGCTTTGTTTGAATGTGTTTGACTTTCATTTGATTCAATTAGCTTTGTAGAATGTATTTGACTTTCATTTGATTTAAATAGCTTTATTTGAATGTGTTTGACTTTCATTTGATTCAATTAGCTTTGTAGAATGTATTTGACTTTCATTTGATTCGAAATCTTTGTTTGAATGTGTTTGACTTTCATTTGATTCAATTAGCTTTGTTTGAATGTGTTTTGACTTTCATTTGATTCAATTAGCTTTGTTGAATGTATTTGACTTTCATTTGTTTCAATTTGCTTTGTAGAATGTATTTGACTTTCATTTTCTTCAAATAGCTTTGTTTGAATGTGTTTGACTTTTATTTGATTTAATTAGCTTTGTAGAATGTATTAGAGTTTTATTTGACTTAATTAGCTTTGTAGAATGTATTAGACTTTTATTTGATTTAATTAGCTTTGTTTGAATGTATTTGACTCTCATTTGATTCAAATAGCTTTGTTTGAATGTGTTAGACTTTCAATTGATTCAAATAGCTTTGTTTGAATGTGTTTGACTTTCATTTGATTCAAATAGCTTTGTAGAATGTATTTGACTTTCATTTGATTAAAATAGCTTTGTTTGAATGTGCTTGACTTTCATTTGAGTCAATTAGCTTTGTTTGAATGTGATTGACTTTCATCTGATTCAATTAGCTTTGTTGAATGTATTTGACTTTCATTTGATTCAATTAGCTTTGTTTGAATGTGTTTGACTTTCATTTGATTCAATTAGCTTTGTAGAATGTATTTGACTCTCATTTGATTCAAATAGCTTTGTTTGAATGCGTTTAACTTTCATTTGATTCAATTAGCTTTGTAGAATACATTTCACTTTCATTTAATTTAAACAATTTTGTTTGAATGTGTTTGACTTTCATTTGACTCAAATAGCTTTACTTGATTGCGTTTGACTTTCATTTGATACAATTAGCTTTGTAGAACGTATTTAACTTTCATTAGATTCAAATAGCTTTGTTTGAATGTGTTTGACTTTCATTTGGTTCCATCAGCTTTGTAGAATGTATTTGACTTTCAAGTGATTCAAATAGCTTTGTTTGAATGTGTTTGACTTTCATTTGATTCAATTAGCTTTGTAGAATGCATTTCACTTTCATTTGATTTATATAGCTTTGTTTGAATGTGTTTGACTTTCATTTAAATTAAAAAGCTTTTTTTGAATGTGTTTGACTTGCATTTGATATAAAAGACTTTGTTTGAATGGGTTTGACTTTCATTTGATTCAACTAGCTTTGTGGAATGTATTTTACTTTTATTTGATTTAATTAGCTTTGTTTGAATTTATTTGACTCTCATTTGATTCAAATAGCTTTGTTTGAATGGGTTTGACTTTCATTTGATTCAATTAGCTTTGTAGAATGTGTTTGACTTTCATTTGATTTAAATAGCTTTATTTGAATGTGTTTGACTTTCATTTGATTCAATTAGCTTTGTAGAATGTATTTGACTTTCATTTGATTCGAAATCTTTGTTTGAATGTGTTTGATTTTAATTTAATTCAATTAGCTTTGTAGAATTTATTAGACTTTTATTGGATTTAATTAGCTTTGTTTGAATGTATTTGACTCTCATTTGATTCAAATAGCTTTGTTTGAATGTATTTGACTTTCATTTGATTCAAATTGCTTTATTTGAATGTGTTTGACTTTCATTTGATTTAATTAGCTTTGTACAATGTATTTGACTTTCATTTGATTCGAAATCTTTGTTTGAATGTGTTTGACTTTCATTTGATTCAATTAGCTTTGTTTGAATGTGTTTGATTTTAATTTAATTCAATTAGCTTTGTAGAATGTATTAGACTTTTATTTGATTTAATTAGCTTTTATTGAATGTATTTGACTCTCATTTGATTCAAATAGCTTTGTTTGAATGTGTTTGACTTTCATTTGATTAAAATAGCTTTGTTTGAATGTGTTTGACTTTCATTTGATTCAATTAGCTTTGTTTGAAAGTGTTTGACTTTCATTGGATTCAATTAGCTTTGTTGAATGTATTTGACTTTCATTTGTTTCAATTTGCTTTGTAGAATGTATTTGACTTTCATTTGATTCAAATAGCTTTGTTTGATTGTGTTTGACTTTTAATTGGTTCAATTAGCTTTGTAGAATGTATTTGACTGTCATTTGATTCAAATAGCTTTGTTTGAATGTGTTTTAATTTCATTTAATTCAATTTGCTTTGTAAATGCATTTCACTTTCATTTGATTTATATAGCTTTGTTTGAATGAGTTTGACTTTCATTTAAATTAAAAAGCTTTTTTTGAATGTGTTTGACTTTCATTTGATACAAAAGACCTTGTTTGAATGAGTTTGACTTTCATTTGATTCAACTAGCTTTGTGGAATGTATTTTACTTTTATTTGATTTAATTAGCTTTGTTTGAATTTATAAGACTCTCATTTGATTTAAATAGCTTTGTTTGAATGTGTTTGACTTTCATTTGATTCAATTAGCTTTGTAGAATGTATTTGACTTTCATTTGATTCAAATAGCATTATTTGAATTTGTTTGACTTTCATTTGATTCAATTAGCTTTGTTAGAATGTATTTGACTTTCATTTGATTCGAAATCTTTGTTTGAATGTGTTTGACTTTCATTTGATTCAATTAGCTTTGTTTGAATGTGTTTGATTTTAATTTAATTCAATTAGCTTTGTAGAATGTATTAGACTTTTATTTGATTTAATTAGCTTTGTTTGAATGTATTTGACTCTCATTTGATTCAAATAGCTTTGTTTGAATGTGTTTGACTTTCATTTGATTAAAATAGCTTTGTTTGAATGTGTTTGACTTTCATTTGATTCAATTAGCTTTGTTTGAATGTGTTTGACTTTCATTTGATTCAATTAGCTTTGTTGAATGTATTTGACTTTCATTTGTTTCAATTTGCTTTGTAGAATGTATTTGACTTTCATTTTCTTCAAATAGCTTTGTTTGAATGTGTTGTACTTTTATTTGATTTAATTAGCTTTGTTGAATGTATTAGACTTTTATTTGACTTAATTAGCTTTGTAGAATGTATTAGACTTTTATTTGATTTAATTAGCTTTGTTTGAATGTATGTGACTCTCATTTGATTCAAATAGCTTTGTTTCAATGTGTTAGACTTTCATTTGATTCAAATAGCTATGTTTGAATGTGTTTGACTTTCATTTGATTCAAATAGCTTTGTAGAATGTATTTGACTTTTCATTTGATTAAAATAGCTTTGTTTGAATGTGCTTGACTTTCATTTGAGTCAATTAGCTTTGTTTGAATGTGTTTGACTTTCATCTGATTCAATTAGCTTTGTTGAATGTATTTGACTTTCATTTGATTCAATTAGCTTTGTTTGAATGTGTTTGACTTTCATTTGATTCAATTATCTTTGTAGAATGTATTTGACTCTCATTTGATTCAAATAGCTTTGTTTGAATGCATTTTACTTTCATTTGATTCAATTAGCTTTGTAGAATACATTTCACTTTCATTTAATTAAAACAACTTTGTTTGAATGTGTTTGACTTTCATTTGACACAAATAGCTTTACTTGATTGCGTTTGACTTTCATTTGATACAATTAGCTTTTTAGAACGTATTTAACTTTCATTAGATTCAAATAGCTTTGTTTGAATGTGTTTGACTTTCATTTGGTTCCATCAGCTTTGTAGAATGTATTTGACTTTCAAGTGATTCAAGTAGCTTTGTTTGAATGTGTTTGACTTTCATTTGATTCAATTAGCTTTGTAGAATGCATTTCACTTTCATTTGATTTATATAGCTTTGTTTGAATGTGTTTGACTTTCATTTAAATTAAAAAGCTTTTTTTGAATGTGTTTGACTTGCATTTGATATAAAAGACTTTGTTTGAATGGGTTTGACTTTCATTTGATTCAACTAGCTTTGTGGAATGTATTTTACTTTTATTTGATTTAATTAGCTTTGTTTGAATTTATTTGACTCTCATTTGATTCAAATAGCTTTGTTTGAATGTGTTTGACTTTCATTTGATTCAATTAGCTTTGTAGAATGTATTTGACTTTCATTTGATTTAAATAGCTTTATTTGAATGTGTTTGACTTTCATTTGATTCAATTAGCTTTGTAGAATGTATTTGACTTTCATTTGATTCGAAATCTTTATTTGAATGTGTTTGACTTTCATTTGATTCAATTAGCTTTGTTTGAATGTGTTTGATTTTAATTTAATTCAATTAGCTTTGTAGAATTTATTAGACTTTTATTGGATTTAATTAGCTTTGTTTGAATGTATTTGACTCTCATTTGATTCAAATAGCTTTGTTTGAATGTATTAAACTTTCATTTGATTCAAATAGCTTTATTTGAATGTGTTTGACTTTCATTTTGATTTAATTAGCTTTGTAGAATGTATTTGACTTTCATTTGATTCGAAAATCTTTATTTGAATGTGTTTGACTTTCATTTGATTCAATTTGCTTTGTTTAAATGTGTTTGACTTTAATTTAATTCAATTAGCTTCGTAGAATGTATTAGACTTTTATTTGATTTAATTAGCTTTGTTTGAATGTATTTGACTCTCATTTGATTCAAATAGCTTTGTTTGAATGTGTTTGACTTTCATTTGATTAAAATAGCTTTGTTTTGAATGTGCTTGACTTTCATTTGATTCAATTAGCTTGTTTGAATGTGTTTGACTTTCATTGGATTCAATTAGCTTTTGTTGAATGTTATTTGACTTTCATTTGTTTCAATTTGCTTTGTAGAATGTATTTGACTTTCATTTGATTCAAATAGCTTTGTTTGATTTGTGTTTGACTTTTATTGTTCAATTAGCTTTGTAGAATGTATTTGACTGTCATTTTGATTCAAATAGCTTTGTTTGAATGTGTTTGAATTTCATTTAATTCAATTTGCTTTGTAAATGCATTTCACTTTCATTTGATTTATATAGCTTTGTTTGAATGAGTTTGACTTTCATTTAAATTAAAAAGCTTTTTTTTGAATGTGTTTGACTTTCATTTGATATAAAAGACCTTGTTTGAATGTGTTTGACTTTCATTTGATTCCACTAGCTTTGTGGAATGTATTTTACTTTTATTTGATTTAATTAGCTTAGTTTGAATTTATTAGACTCTCATTTGATTCAAATACCTTTGTTTGAATATGTTTGACTTTCATTTGATTCAATTAGCTTTTGTAGAATGTATTTGACTTTCATTTGATTCAAATAGCTTTATTTGAATTTGTTTTACTTTCATTTGATTCAATTAGCTTTGTAGAATGTATTGGACTTTCATTTGATTTAAATAGCTTTATTTGAATGTGTTTGACTTTCATTTGATTCAATTAGCTTTGTAGAATGTATTTGACTTTCATTTGATTCGAAATCTTTGTTTGAATGTGTTTGACTTTCATTTGATTCAATTAGCTTTGTTTGAATGTGTTTGACTTTAATTTAATTCAATTAGCTTTGTAGAATGTATTAGACTTTTATTTGATTTAATTAGCTTTGTTTGAATGTATTTGACTCTCATTTGATTCAAATAGCTTTGTTTGAATGTGTTTGACTTTCATTTGATTAAAATAGCTTGTTTGAATGTGTTTGACTTTCATTTGATTCAATTAGCTTTGTTTGAATGTGTTTGACTTTCATTTGATTCAATTAGCTTTGTTGAATGTATTTGACTTTCATTTGTT